>NW_023416368.1:86316978-86561978 GCF_014108235.1 Myotis myotis
GAACAGTCCTTTCCTGGGGCTAAGAGTGCTAGGAAGGCAATGAAATAAGAGCGTGAGAGGTTGGACACCTCCTCCGGGGTGGCCTCCGGTTCTATGAGCTGAGACCTTAATAGCGGGAAGGAGTCAGCCCTGGGAATGAGTGTCTGGGGGGCAGAGACCCAGGCCGGCTGTTCGACCGGGTAGAGGCCCTGGCGCAGCCACGCCCTATATGTTCAAGGAGGAGCAAAGAGGCTGGTATGCTGCAGGGCCTGGGTGAGCGGGAGATGAGATGGGGGGTTGGACACGGGGCCTGACGCACAGCTGACTTTTAAACAAGGATGCGATGTGGTCCCACTGGCATTTGCAAAGTTCCCTGTGGCTGCTGTGGGGCAAAAGTTCTGTCAGGGGCAGAAATGGAGGCCGAGGGAGGGAAGGCGGGGGAAGCGGGAGGGGGATTCTGCTGAGGCAGGGAGGCCCCGTGAACTTGGTTGGGGCTGGTTGGGTCCCTGCTGCCTTTGCGTTATCAGGTGGGGCCTGGAGCGAGGACTCTGGGCCTCAGGGCCTGAGTTTACATCCCAGCTCTGATGGTCATTCGCTGTGGGGCCTCGCATGAGCCACGGAGCCTCCTATTCCTCAGTTTCCCCATCTGTCACAAGCCTGCCTGATATGGGTGCCGTGGGGACTAAATGAGTTAATGTGTGTTGATGCTTAGCAGGGCCTGGCACACAGTAGGTGCCAGAGCCAATGCCAGTTATGCTGTCTGAGGGGACCCAGAGGTGCTGGGCCTGCTGGGCCCGCGTGTGACCGTGCCCGTCTCCAGGACCTTTGCCCCGCTCTGGGAGGTCTTCCGTGTGTCCTCGGACAAGCTGGCGCTCTGCCACCTGGAGCTGACCCGGAAGCTGCAGGACCTCATCAAGGACGTGCTCCGCTACAGCGAGGAGCAGCTCAAGATGCACAAGAAGGTGTGTGCCTGGGGCCACTGCCCGGTGGGGTGGGCAGGGGGCGCCGGCGGCTGAAAGGAGCCCAGGCCTTCTGAGGCCTGCAAACCTCCAGCCTCCACTTGTGCCGCTGCGGATGCTGGGAATTCTGAAATTTCGAACCCAGAACCCCGCAGACCAGGGAACTGTCCAGACATTTCAGACTCAATCCTGGAGCAGAGTCTGTGCGCCGCAGCCTGGGGGCCGACCCAGCGCCACCCGGTTCTGTCCAGCCCACGAACTCGAATGGTTATCACATTTTTATTTTTATTTTTTTAAAATATGTTTTTATTGATTTTAGAGAGGAAGGGAGAGGGATAGAGAGATAGAAACTTCAATGATGAGAGAGAATCATTGATCGGCTGCCTCCTGCACGCCCCCTAATGGGGATCGAGCCGCAACCCAGGCATGTGCCCTTGGCCGGAATCAAACCTGGGACCCTTCGGTCCGCAGGCCGATGCTCTATCCACTGAGCCAAGCCGGCGAGGGCTGGTTATTACATTCTTAAATGGTGGTGGTGGGATCCAGAGAAGAATATTTTGTGAAACGTGAAAACGACATGACACTCAGGTTTCAGTGCCAGTAAATCGAGTTTCATTGGCACACACCCATGTCCACTTGTGTACAATAGTCTGACTTTTTCTGAGTTGAGAGCCCATGACAGGCAAACCCATTTGCTGTCTGTCCCTTCACAGAAAAAGCTTGCTAACCTCTCATCTCCACGGTTAGCACCTACAGATGTTATTATCTGACATGTCTAGACGCTTTCAAACCTAGAATCTTGAAAGCGTCAAGCCTTAGACTCTCAGGAGCCCAAAATAGTAGCGTCTGATAATTCATAGGTGCTTGGCATTTACAGAGCCCAAATCTGCATTTTTAACTCTGTTAAAAAGGGGAGTTGGTAGTAGTACTCAATACTGTATACTTACAAATGGTTAATATAGTAAATCTTATGTGTATTTTATCACAATTTTTTAAAAATTGGGCACAAGGAAGTTTCCTGTGGGCTGATGTGAAACAATCTTAGGACTGGACTATGAAGTAGAAAAACCAGTGGGATAAACAGCACAGGCTGCTGCAATTTGTCATTAAAAAAATGGGCGAAAACAAGCATATTTACTCGTCCATGTGCTGATTAATTCTGGAGACCCATGATGGTAATAATGGGGGCCCCCTGGCAGAGGCCTGGGAGGCTGGGGATCAGGGAATGGAAGGCTTTTTTGTTTTATTATTGATTTTTATTTTTTTAAATATATATTTTATTTTTATTGATTTCAGAGAGGGAGCGGGAGATAGAGATAGGAACATCACTGATGAGAGAGAATCATAGATCTCTCTCTGCTGCCTCCTGGAGGCCCCACACTGGGGATTGAGCCTGTAACCCGGGCGTGTGCCCTGACCGGGAATTGAACCCTGACCTCCTGGTTCATAGGTCAATGCTCCACCACTCAGCCACACCAGTCAGGCTATTATTGATTTTTTAGAGACAGAGTAGAAAGGAGAGAGAGAGAGAGAGAGAGAGAGAGAGAGAGAGAGAGAGAGAGAGAGAGAGAAATTTGTTGTCTCACTTATTTATATATTCATTAGGTCTTGTATGTGCCCTGACCTGGGATCAAACCCACAACCTTGCTGTATCAGGACGATGCTCTCACCAACTGAGCTATTCAGCCAGGGCAGGGTATGGGAGGTTTTAGGGAGCTCACCCCTTAAAACTCTTTGAATTATGTGTAAATATTACCTACTTTAAACATGACAATTTTTTGTATTAAAATAATACTCAGAGAATCCCACAATGTTTGGGAAGCTGGGAACTTCACGGTCTGCACCTGAGATCTATTCAGGTCCTGCGCCCATGGGTGTCAGGTGGCACCCATAGCTCCCCCTTCCCCTCCCTCGCAGCTGAAAGAGGAAGCAGGGGGCACCCTGGATGCTGTGCAGGTCCTCGCGGGCGTCAGCCAGCTCCTGCCCAAGTCCCGAGAGAACTACCTGAACCGGTGCATGGACCAGGAGCGGCTGCGAAGGGAGAGCACGAGCCAGAAAGAGATGGACAAGGTGAGCCCACCGCTGCACGTCTCCAGCCCACACCAGCCCACGTCCGCAGGTCCGGGGAGCTTGCCGATGTGTGAGGGCTGCCTGATGGGAGAGCGAAAACATGTCACAGAGCTATGGTTATCGAACCTGAGTGTGGTCCCCAGACCCTGGGCACCCCAAGAAGTCCAGCAGCTGGGGGAGCGGTGGGGGGAAGCTCCCTGGGTGTCCTAGCCCAACCCTGTCCCCTCTCCGTGCCTCCCAGGCAGAGACCAAGACCAAGAAGGCGGCGGACAGCCTGCGGCGCTCCGTGGAGAAGTACAACTCCGCCCGCGCCGACTTCGAGCAGAAGATGCTGGACTCCGCTCTGGTAAGAATCGGAGGTCTGTGCCTGAGAGACCACACATCCCCGGCCATGGGCCTCAGAAGTCCAGACCTCCCACACCCTCAACTCCCAGGAGCCTCAGTCACAGGGATAAAGCCATCAAAGGCTAGAGCCAGTTAGCTAGTATTATTGTTGTTGACATTATTATTATTATTTCAAAAGTCAAATGCTTTTTATTTTATATTTTTGTTCATCCTCATCTGAGGATATTTTTCATTGATTTTTAGAGAGAGTGGAAGGGAGGGGTAGAGATAGAGAGAAACATAGATATGAAAGCTACACATCGATTGGTTGCCTCCCGTACGTACCCTGATAAGGGCCGGGGATTGAGTCTGCAACCAAAGTACGTGCCCTTGACCAGAAGCCGGGACCCTTCAGTCCAAGGGCCGATGGTCTATTCACTGAGCCAAACCAGCTAGGGCGCAAATAATTTTTGTGCCTTGGTTTTCATACCTGTAAGATGGGAACAGTAATAGTACCTGCCTCATAGAGTTGTTGTGAAGATTAAATGAGTCACTGTATTTGAAGTTTTCAGACTAGTACCAGGTGCATAGAAACCATTCTATGAGGTATAATTTTTATTTATATTATTATTGACTAGAGACCTGGTACACAAAAATTCATGCCCTGGGGCGGGGGGGGGGGGTCTCTCAGCCTGGCCTGTGCCCTCTCACAGTCCAGGACCCCTCAGGGGATGTCCACCTGCCAGCTTAGGCCCAGCCCCGCGTCCCTGCCACCTGGGTGGTCATGATGCGACCTGTCCCTGTCTGGCTCACAAGTCATGCGCCACCTGCCTGGAAGCCACTTTTATAACCCTCAACCAAAGCGAGGTCGACCAGATGGCTGGGTTGGTCCATTGTCATCACAGGATGGAGGCAAATGGTAATCCCAGGGATAGGGCACGCGCAGCCGGCAAAGGGGAGTGAATGGCAGGCGTAAGCTGCAGTCGGACATCCTCAGTGCTGCCGAGGAGTCGGGAGAGGCTCCCTCCAACACCGCTGCACTTGCAGCCATCAGTCAGCCCAGCTTGTGGCTGAGCGGAGCTCAGTGTGGGTCAGTGTGGGAGCGCACTGACCACCAGGGGGCAGCTCCTGCATTGAGCGTCTGCCCCCTGGTTTCAGTGCGCGTCATAGCGCCCTGTCATTCTGGTCATTCCGCAATTAGGGTCAATTTGCATATTACCCTTTTATTATACAGAATAGGATGAGGTTTTTTGTTTTTGTTTTTTTAACAAGATAGGGTGGATTTAGACTCTAAGAGTCTCCTGACATTTCATGGTGGCTGAAAGGCTTGGGTTCTGGTCCAGCCTCCATTCCTCACCAGCTAAGTCACTTTTTACAAGATCCTGTATCTCTCTGGGTCTCTGTCCATCCAAATGTGTGAAAAGCAGATTGGAATCTCAGGATCAGGAATCAGATTTTTTTTTTCTTCTGATTTTGCAAGTGATGGAAAGTTACACATGATAGAGACCTTCATTCAAACTGACAAAGAAGATTTATAGGCTCACGGGACAGAAAAGTTGGAGGGGAGGGTTCCAGGCATGGCTGGATCCAGGTGCTCAAATGGTGTTGGCAGGAAGTTGTGCCTCTCTCCTTTTCAAGGCTGTTTTTCTCTCTGGGGCTTCATTCTCAAGCAAACACGCCCCCATCTGTGTGTGTGTGTGTGTCTGGCAAAGTGGCCACCAGCAGCTTCCACATGCATCCCACCAATTCATTGGCTCGAGATAAGAAATGTCCTTTCCCTATAGTCCCAGCAGAAGACCTAGGGCAGGCTCTCCTTGGCTCTTCCCCAAACCGATCACTGGGCCTAGGGGGTTGAGATATTCTGACTGATCGGGCCAAGTCACAGGGCACCTCCTGGTGGCCTCCCCATTTCTGCTGGCCCCTCCCCTGCTGCCTCAGCACTTCCAGACCATGGAGGAGACCCACCTGCGCCACATGAAGACGCTGCTGGGCTCCTATGCCCACTCGGTGGAGGACACCCACGTGCAGATCGGGCAGGTGAGTGGGGCCGGGGGTGGGGCATGAGGGTGGAGGTGCTGAACAAGAGGTCCCTGGCCTTGCCCAGTTACACACCCCACCCACTCTGCCCAGGTTCACGAGGAGTTTAAGCAAAATATAGAGAACATCAGCGTGGAAGTGCTGCTGAGAAAGTTTGCAGAAAGCAAGGGCACGGGCCGGGAGAAGCCTGGTGAGTCGGGGCACCTGGGGGTCAGGCTGTGTGGAAAGGACAGGGCTCAAGAGGCAGGAGACTTCCCTGGGTCGCAGTTTCCTCATCAGTGAAATGGGCTGATGACAAGTCTAACTCTACAGCCCACAGAGGAAGGGGATTTGATGCCTGATCTTATGTGTAAATCTCATACAACCAGATACCGGAGGGGCCACGAATGCCGGGCTCAGTTGTTCAAACTTTACCCCCAAGGGCCAAGGGAGGCCTTACGAGCTGTTGAGCAAAAGACCAATTGGAAACTGCCCAGGTGCAGGGTCGGGGAAACGTTCAGAGCAAGAGCTTGGGGCCAGACCTGGGTGTGAGCCTTTTCCTCACTGCTTTCTGCGGTGAGGACTCGGATGTGGGCCTTGACTTCTCTAAGCCTCGGTTCTTCGTCTGTAAAGTGAGGGTGATACTGATCCCCAACTGATGGCTGTGAATGTTCAGTAATTTGATGCAGGTAATAGGCGAAGTGTCAGCCTGGCACACAGTAGGAATTCAGTAGATGCTGGTGCACAGTCTGTCCCCAAGTCTAGTCTAGCACGAAGGCCTGTCCTTTCTCCCTCCTAGCTACACAGCTCAGCCCGCCCCTCCTTGCCTAGGCCCTTATTCTAATCTAGCCCTTCACTGGCCCCAGATCAGTCATGTCCTGCTTCTGCCCACACACCCTCCCTGGCTCCCCATCTCCCTGAGGAGAGCCCCGGCTCCTCTCCCTGGCACTGCAGCCCAGCCCATGGCATAGACTTGTGGTCCATCCCTGACCCACCCAAGGTCCATCCAGAAAAGCTGGACGTAGAAATGACTCAGGCATCACCCCTCCCCCCAGTCCGTCCCAAGGTGGGAGCAGAACCCTTGGCCCATCCCCTCAGGACCAGCTCCGGGACGGGTGCGTGTGTGTGTGTGTGTGTGTGTGTGTGTGTGTGTGTGGCCAGGGGTGTACTGCTACCCTCCTGGGGCCCAGGCGCCCTCTCTGCTGAGTGTCCCAATCCCTTCTGTCTCAGGGCCGTTGGACTTTGAGGCGTACAGCGCAGCCGCCCTGCAGGAAGGCAAGTACGTCTGGACCTGGATGCCCAGGCTGGACTGTAGGGAAAAGGGAGGCAGAGCTGAATGGGAAGGGGGCACCCCCAGGGCTCAGCTGCACCCATCATCCGTCCTCAGCAATGAAACGTCTGCGGGGAGCCAAGGCCTTTCGCCTCCCAGGACTGAGCCGGCGGGAGCGGGAGCCACCTGCAGCTGTGTGAGGAAGCACCCCGCCCCCCACCCCACCCCCCGTATCCCCCCACCCCCCTTGCCCTGGCCCGGGAGACCTCCTCCTGCCAGGCTGTCCCAGAAGTCCCCCGTTTAGGCTAGCCCAGGAGCATTCTCACTCCAGGCTGGGCACGGAGTACCCTGACCCAGGCTAGCTCAGGGCTACCTGCCCGATCTAGTCCAGAAGTCTTCCTCCTGCCAAGGCTAGACCAGGACTCACCTAGGATTGCCCCTGCCCAGGGCGGTCCAGGATTCCTCCCCTGATCAAGGTTAGTCCTGCTATTTCCTCACTTGACCTGTCCCAGCCGTTCCTACTCGGCCCAGATGAGCCCGGGAGTCTCTCTGCCCAAACTAGTACCCACTCCTTCTATGCCCAGTCCCCTGACTGGCCCAGGTTGACCCTGCCCAGGCTGGCCCCGATCCTTTCTTTCCAAGACTAGCCCCTACGTTCCATGTTTTCAGGCAAGCCCTTCAGATGAGCTCCAGGGTTCCTCCCCTTCCAGCTGTTTGAGAACACCCCTTGCTTTGCCAACCCCAGATGCACTGTCCCTCACCCCAGGCCAGCCCCGGGGTTCCCCCACCTGCAGGGCCAGCTCCAGACATTATCGCAATCCAGGCCCACCCCCTCAGTTGCCATTTCCAGTGTTGGGGGCCAAGGGCAGGGCAGATGGGGCGGGAGGGCTGATACCAATGTCTCTTTTTTTTATCTGCAGAGATTCTCTGGAGCCCGACCCACGGGTGAGTGCCCTCAGGGTTGTTTTTAGGTCTGGGAGGCAAGGGGAGGGGGGGGAGGGGGAGAGCGGGTGAAGGGGTACAGGGTGGAAATCGAGGTTTGGTAGGGGAGAGCCTGACTTGCCGCTTGTCCTCCAGGCCTGTGCAGAAGTGGATGAAGAAGGTTTCACTGTCCGGCCTGATGTGACCCAGAACAATATCCTCGTGGCGCCCTCTGGGGGCGGCTGTTGGCATAGCAATGAGAAAGCTCTGCCTGCAGTGATTTCGCTGCCATTAGCACCCTTCTCTGCGTACACCCTGTGGGGAGCCTCTAGTGAGGACCAAGCAAAGACCCCTGCCCCGTGGGGTCAGGGCTGGTCAAGAGGGAGAGAGGAGGGGCTGGGTCACAATAGAGGGGATCCAAGAGGGCTTCCTGAAAGAGGGGGTACCCGTGTTGGGGCTTGACAGTTGAATGGGCTAGGCGTTCACTACTTAGGGCAGGACATACTTGTGCAAGGGCTTGGATCGGGGTAAGGGGGTGGGGGGGTAAAATGGTGTCGGGGCCAAGGGTGGCAGGCGAGAGAGAATGCTGCAGGGCCTCCAAGGGTTTGAACGGGAAGGGATATGGTCAGTTTGAGGGCTGCCTGGAGGGAGGCCCTGCATCGGCATCTGCTTGGCCCCTTGACCGAGGCGCACGCACAGCTGAGCCCTCCCGCTTCTCATCCAGCGACTCAGACTTTGACGATGAAGAGCCCCGCAAGTTCTACGTGCACATCAAGCCCGCCCCGGCCCGGGCCCCGGCCTGCAGCCCCGAGGCGGCCGCCGCACAGCTCAGGGCCACGGCTGGCAGCCTCATCCTCCCTCCAGGCCCAGGGGTGAGGCTGGGACAGGTGTTCCAGGTGGGCCCAGGGGCCGGCTAGAGGCACCCCGCCTGACCCCACCCCTTTGTCCACAGGGCACCATGAAACGCCACTCCTCACGTGAGTACCTGTTCAGGAGTCTCTTTTTTAAATAAGTTTTTTAATTGATTTTTTAGAGAGAGGGGGAGAGAGAGAGCTACATCAATGATGACAGAGCATCGTTGATCGGCTGCCTCCTGCATGCCCCCCACTGGGGATGGAGCCCGTAAGCCGGGCATGTGCCCTGACCAGGAATCAAACCAGTGAGCTCTGAGCCACACCGGCCGGTATTCAGGGGTGTTTGGTTTTGGGGTGTTGGGGGGGCGGGAGGAGAACATGGAGGGAGGACTAGGCCTAAAGTGTTGGGCGGGTTTGCATGCCAGCTCTGCGTGTGACTTGGGCAGGCCGCTCACCCACTCTGCCACGCAGCCTCCTCTTCTGAGAAATGAGGTCATGATGAGAATTAACTGACACCCAAGAGGGGTTTCTGGGAAAGAAGCCAAAACCTGGATTCAGCGCGGCTCAGGCCCAAAGCCCTCTCTGCCTGATCTGGCCTCTCCGGCCTTGGCCTCCTGGTCTGTGGAGTCGGGAGCAGGCAGGGTGACAGGACGGCTCAGAGGGGAGGCCCTTCTCTTGCAGGGGATGCTGCTGGGAAGCCACAGAGGCCTCGGTCCGCCCCGAGGGCCAGCAGGTGAGTTCCACGGGGTGGGACATTGCCTCTGCACAGTGGGCCGGTGGGCCATCCCCCTCGTGTCTCCCCACCTCCCCGGCTCCCTCCCTGTGTCTCTGTGTCCCCTCCTCTCATCAGGCAGGGAGTTGAGGCTGTGCTGTATTTGAGAGACCGCTTTCTAGCAGTGATTCATTTGGTAAACATTTATTGAGTGCCTACTGTGTACTCATGCCATTCTGGGTTCTGAGGATATGGGAGCAAGATAGGTCCTCCTTCTCAGAGTTACATCCTCGCAGCTCAGGTTTTATGAATAATGAATAAGTTCCAGCATATTCACTACTTCCAAGTGTTCTGACGAAACCGAAGCGGGTGATGCGATGGAAGAGAGAAGTGGCGACTTCAGTCGGGCTGGCAGTGGGGGGCCTCTGGGCTTGTGGGGAGGACGACTTTGCGCTGAGCCCTGAGGAGAAGCAGGAGTGGCCACAGGGAGAACTGGGAGGACGGAGGCCAAACTCCGCAGCATGTGCAAAGGCCCTGAGGTGAGAGGAGGCACGGAGACAACAGAACAGCCCCTCTTGTCCGTCTGGTCCCCAGCTGCACAGAGAAGCTGCAATCCGATGAGCTGGCCTCCAAGACCCTCTTTGGGCCACCCCTAGAGTCAGCCTTTGACCATGAAGACTTTACAGGTAATGGGGGTAAGGGCTTCCGGGAGCGTGGGTGTGGCCGGCGGGTGGACGGATGGAGCCATTGCAGGCGTAGGTGGCTCTGTGGGCAGGAGGGCGAGGGCAGACGCTGGGGGCCTTTGTGGGCCAAGGGGGAGACCAGTGGGGCCAGGTCAGTGTGAGGGTGGGCGGGGCCGCAGCCTGCGTAGGAAGAGCCAGAGAGAAGGTGGAGCCCCTTGGTAGTGGGGGTGGCAGTGGGGGGTGGGTGAGGCGTCAGTGGCGAGAGAAGGAACGAGCGGGAGTGGCCTGGGGTGGGCTGTGAGCACTGGCTTTGAATGGCCCGGACCCCCGCGTGGGCAGGGTCTGGAGCTAGTCGCCCCGTCTCCCCCCAGGTTCCAGCAGCCTCGGCTTCACCTCCAGCCCCTCGCCTTTCTCCTCCTCATCGCCGGAGAACGTGGAGGACTCCGGCCTGGACTCACCATCCCATGCGGCACCTGGCCCCTTCCCAGATTCCTGGGCCCTCCGCCCGGGCACCCCGCAGAGCCCACCTACCTGTAGGCCGCAGCCACCACCCGAGTCTAGGGGAACGCGGTCCCTGCTGTCATCAGACTCGCCACTGCCCCTTGCAGCATCCCCAGGCCCCTGGGGGCGGGAGGCTGTGGCTGGAGGCGGTAAGTCCTGCAGCCAGGAACTGTTATGGGAGCTGTGGGGAGGATGGGGCATCTACCATGATCAGTGCCAGGGGCTGGGGACAGAGCTGAGATGGAGGCTGGCGGAAACCTCACCCTTGCAAGGAGAGGGTATTTAATGAGATGGGTAATTAACAAGGCAGGAGGTGGCAGGTGCCCGGTGAGGGCTCCCAAACATAAGGGCCTCTCTGAGGAGGGACATCTGAGCTGTGACATGATGGAGGTGAGGTGAAGCTATATGGATGTGGGAGCAGAGGTTCCCAGCAGAGGCAATGGGGTGGGAGCCCGCTAGGCCCCCTGAGGAACAGCGGGGAGGCCGGTGTGGCCAGAACAGAGGGATGGCAGGGAGCGGGGAGGGGGGGAAGACGTCAGCAAGGAGATGGGTCAGGCACCGGCACCTGGGGCCGGAGAGGAAGGAGAGGGTCCAAGGCTGAGCTGAGGCAGGGCAGGGGCAGGGAGGAGGCGAGCAGGCAGGAGTGGGTGCCTGGAGGTCACACGAGGAGGGTGGAGTCCCCTTTGCATTTAGAAACGGCTGTGACCACTGAGGTCCCCAGCAGTGGTGAGGGGGTGCCAGGCAGAGGCCATGGTTAGAGAAAGACCCTGATGGGAGGGCCCTCGGGAGGGAGGGAGTGGAGACGGTGAGCGTAGACGAGCTGAGTAGTCAGAGCTTCACTGCAGAACAGGGATTCTCAGCCAGCCGGTTGTGCGGCCAGGGCACACTCAGCAACGTCACTGGCGTGGGATTGTCACCCCGGGGGACGGGCACGACCAAGGCCAGGGGTGCAGTTCCCCACCCGGCAGCCCAGGGGATGGCAGCACCTCGGAAACGGTCCCCAACGGGAGGGAGAGGAACGTGGCCTGGGCGGGTGGGAGGGGGCTGCGTGGGTAAGCGGTTCAGCTGGAGCAGAGCAGGGGCTGCTGGGGAGGCAGGAGAGCGAGGGGACCCTGGGCGGGACACCGTGACAAGAAGGGTGAGACTCAGACGTGGGCCAGGGGAGGAGGCCACTGCTACCCTCTCAGAAAGGGTGACAGTCATGGAATGGCTGAAAGTCAGGGAAAAGCCCTCTTCCAACCCCCGCCCCTCGCCATAGCGTGCCTGCCTCCTGAGCACCCAGGCTCCGAGGCGGGGAGCTCCCCTCTTATTAGGCCACAGTCTGGTGTCAGGGCTGTGGGTGGCGTCCGCAGTCCTGTCTGGCACCTTCTCTGAAGCCCCAGGACTTCAGACCACCCAGGGGTCTCCCCACAGTCAGTCTGACTCCCGGGTTGTGACTGAGATCCTCCCCTGGGGAGGCCCCAGAGGCCCAGGCAGCCTCTCAGCCACCGTCTTTCTCACTCGCTCCCCAGACCCAATGCCCGGACCTGCTGACCTTCCGGCCACGGAGGGCCTGGCAGCCCCGCCCCGGAGGCCCCGCTCCCGGAAGGTGTCCTGCCCCCTCGTGAGCAGCAACGGGGACCTGGTAGGCTGAGGGGCATGGCCGCGCTGGGCTGGGGCGCCTCCGGTCGGCAGCAGGACACTGCTCCTGGCGTGTCCACAGCCCGGCCTGTCTCCTTCCCTTCCAGCCTCATTCTCTGAGCTCCTCCCCGCTGGGCTCCTCCGTCCCCGGCACCGCCCCCGAGCGCTGCAGCGTCTCCTCCCAGACAGGACACGGTACCTGTGGGCTTCACCTTCTCTGGCCGGGGTGGGTGGGGGCTGTGATACCGTAGACACCCTATTGGCAGAGGGCAGGTTCTGGAGCCTGAAACCTGTCCTCACGCTCTTATCTGTCCTTCATTCTCCCCCCCCACCCCCGCCAGGAATCTCCCGGGGCCCAAGCCCTGTGGTCCTGGGCTCCCAGGATGCCCTGCCCGTGGCCACCGTCTTCACCGAGTATGTCCACGCCTACTTCCGTGGCCACAGCCCTAGGTATGCAGTGCCGGGGAGAGTGCGGACGGTGAGGGGCAACGGGGCTCCCTGGGGCTTGTGTCTGGGTTCTAGCAGGGACAGCCTCCAGGTTTTGTGACCGGCTTTCCCACGGAAGGGCCTTAACCATTGGGCTGAGCCTCCAGGCCCCTCTCCTGAAGGGCAGTGGGAGAGACGGAGGGCATGGGAACAGGGCTGGCGTCATTGCTGCCACTGTGTAGAGGCCTCAACCTGAAGGCAGGAACTCCAGAGGCCAGGCCCGTGGAGGAGGTGGGTAAAGGGTGAATTGAGGGGCCGGGGGTCGTCTCGGGTGGTGCCCAGAAGAAAAGAACTTCACGTCAAACCAAAGAGAGGAAGAGAGCCTTAGACCCCACGCCCAACATGAAGACAATTCTAAAGCTGAATTTTTGCTGTGAGCTTCCTGGCGGCCGAGGGGAAAAGAGAACCAGGGCAGGAGCTGTTCCTGCCTCCTCAGCCCAGTGTGGCTTCTTCCTGGAGCCTGGATTGCTATGCAGGCGGGGACACAATGGGGGGGGGGGGAGGTTGGGGTGTAGCCAGGGCCTTGCTGCTTCTGCAGACCCAAGGAGCCCCAGGAAAGAGGGGAGGATGAGGTGCGGGCAGAGCCCTGAGCCTAAGCCCAGTCCCCTCCCCTCTCACCCAGCTGCCTGGCTCGAGTAACTGGGGAGCTGACCATGACCTTCCCAGCCGGCATTGTGCGTGTGTTCAGCGGGACCCCACCCCCACCGGTCCTCAGCTTCCGTCTAGTACACACCACCCCCATCGAGCACTTCCAGCCCAATGCCGACCTGCTCTTCAGGTACTGCTGGGAGGAGGGAGGCAGGAGCAGGGGGTCCCAGCGGCTAGTGGGGGCCAGGAGCTCCCCCGCCGTAAACTCCTCCTCTGCCTCCCAGGATTTGCCCTGTGTCCCTGGGCAAGTCCCTCCCTCTCTCTGGACCTCACTTTCCTTTGCTTCCTCCCCCGCCTCTCCCCCCTGCAAATGCTCTTTGCGGGGCCAAGGTGGCCTGGGAAATCAGCACCTTTAGGAAGCCCTTGGGGTGGGTGGGGTGCTGGGGACCCTGAGAGGCTTCTTCCGAGGGTGGGGGTGATTATTCCGGGTCTCTGCAGCGACCCCTCCCAGAGCGACCCTGAGACCAAAGACTTCTGGCTCAACATGACAGCCCTGACGGAGGCCCTGCAGCGCCAGGCAGAGCAGAATCCAGCCGCCTCCTACTACAATGTAGTGCTGCTGCGGTACCAGGTGGCCTAGCTGGATGGGGTGGGCAGGGGGTAGGGAGGGGATGGGGGTACGGAGGGGATGGGGGTACGGAGGGGATGGATACGGAGGGATGGGATACGGAGGGGATGGGGATACGGAGGGGATGGGGTACGAGGGGATGGGGATACGGAGGGGATGGGGGTACGGAGGGGATGGGGATACGGAGGGGATGGGGGTACGGAGGGGATGGGGATACGGAGGGATGGGGATACGGAGGGGATGGGGGTACGGAGGGGATGGGGGATACGGAGGGGATGGGGATACGGAGGGGATTGGGATACGGAGGGGATGGGGATACAGAGGGGATGGGGGTACGGAGGGGATGGGGATGGGATACGGAGGGGATGGGGATGGGGGTACGGAGGGGATGGGGATACAGAGGGATGGGGATACGGAGGGGATGGGGATGGGGATACGGAGGGGATGGGGATACGGAGGGGATGGGGGTACGGAGGGGATGGGGGTACGAGGGGATGGGGATACGGAGGGGATGGGGATACGGAGGGGATGGGGGTACGGAGGGGATGGGGGATACGGAGGGGATGGGGATACGGAGGGGATGGGGATACGGAGGGGATGGGGGTACGGAGGGGATGGGGGTACGGAGGGGATGGGGATACGGAGGGGATGGGGATACGGAGGGGATGGGGGTACGGAGGGGATGGGGGTACGGAGGGGATGGGGATACGGAGGGGATGGGGGATACGGAGGGGATGGGGGTACGGAGGGGATGGGGGTACGGAGGGGATGGGGATACGGAGGGGATGGGGATACGGAGGGGATGGGGATACGGAGGGGATGGGGTACGGAGGGGATGGGGATACGGAGGGGATGGGGATACGGAGGGGATGGGGATACGGAGGGGATGGGGATACGATGGGATGGGATGGGGATACGGAGGGATGGGGATACGGAGGGATGGGGATACGGAGGGATGGGGATACGGAGGGGTGGGATACGGAGGGGATGGGATACGGAGGGGATGGGGATACGGAGGGGATGGGGGATACGGAGGGGATGGGGATCGGAGGGGATGGGGATACGGAGGGGATGGGGGATACGGAGGGATGGGGATACGGAGGGATGGGGGATACGGAGGGGATGGGGATACGGAGGGGATGGGGATACGGAGGGGATGGGGATACGGAGGGGATGGGGGATACGGAGGGGATGGGGTTACGGAGGGGATGGGGGATACGGAGGGGATGGGGATACGGAAGGGATGGGGGATATGGAGGGGATGGGGATACGGAGGGGAAGGGCAGGGCAGAGGGAGCAGGGAAGGGATGGTGGGAGTATAGGGGGGGCAGAGGGTAAATGGTGGCCAGAAAGGCATTGTAGGGAGCCAGGCCTCCACGGTGCAGATGGTATCATTATGCAAATTAGAAGTGCCCCTCCCAGGCCCCTGCGGGGGTGCCTGTCCACAGACTGTACTAGAATGAGGCCCTCTCCTGCCCTCTGCTGGACGTGTGGTGTAATGCAGACTCCTATCTGCAAAGCCTCGGACTGGTCTCTCTTGGGGCGGTGTATGCCACACAGACTCCCGCCGGCTGTAGTGCGCCGTGTGGTAGGACAGGGTGGCCCAAGCTCTGTCCTCTCTCTTCCAGTTCTCCCGCCCGGGTCCCCAGTCTGTGCCGCTGCAGCTGAGCGCCCACTGGCAGTGTGAGGCGACCCTCACTCAGGTCTCGGTGGAGTACAGCTACCGGCCCGGTGCCACGGCTGTGCCCACGCCACTCACCAATGTCCAGATCCTGCTGCCTGTGGGGGAGCCTGTGACCAATGTCCGCCTGCAGCCGGCTGCCACCTGGTGAGGGCACGTGGATGGCCAAGAGGGGCTCAGCGGTGCCCCTGAACCCCCCAGCCCTCCCCTTGATGAAGCAACTAGGGCAGTGGTTCTCAACCTTGGCTGCACATTAGAATCACCTGGGAATCTTTTTAAAATCCTCATTTCTGGGCCTCATCCTCCGGAAATTCTGTTTCTTTCTTATGGGGTGAGGCCACAACATTAGTAACAAAGAAACAGAATTTCCGGAGGATGAGGCCCAGAAATCAGGATTTTAAAAAGATTCCCAGGCGATTCTAATGTGCAGCCAAGGTTGAGAACCACTGAACTAAAGGGTCCACCCTGCACCTGACTGGCCGGTGTGGGCTCGAACCGCTTACAGCTGAGGGTGCTGTTATCACACAGGGATAATATCTGACACAGCTTCCTCCGTGCCAGGTGTGTCCATGGGCTCAGCACGCACTGGTTGGCTTACAGCTCCTAGCAATCCCTCCGGGTCCCTATGTATGATGGGGAAACTGAGGCAAAGGGAGGCTAAATTGCTTATCTAAGATCACATCAGGATCTGAATCCAGCTCCAGTGTTGCCTTGGTTCTGTATAAAGGATAGAACCTGTCACGAAGAAGCCAGGCTTACAGGACCAAATGCATCCTCTAAAAATGCTGCAAGGCTGTGGGGCCTCGGGACCAGCTGCTCCACATCCCACCCCGGCTTCACTGACGGGGACTGAAGCAAGGGAGCGGCCTGGCTTGCTCCGGTCATATAGCCGAGAGGAAACTGAGCTGGGACCCTGGGTTCTAAGTGTCCTCTCTGGGGTTGACCTGACCGAGCTTCTCTTGATGCCAGGAACCTGGAGGAGAAGCGGTTCCTATGGAAACTTCCAGATGTGTCCGAGGCAGGGGGTGAGTTGTGGCTGTACATCAGGACTCAGGGGTCTCAGGTGGGAGAATCGGGGATGTGCTTGGGGTAGGGGAGTGTGGCCAGGCTTGGAAGGGCTTTGACAAAGCTGAAGGAGAGGCATCCTGGGAGTGGGCACAGCAGGTGCAAAGGTCCTGGGGCAGGATCCCTTTACAAACCACACACAGTCTTGTGGAGCCAAAGAAAACGGGTGCAGGGGCACAAGAGGAGGTCAGAGGGGTAGAGAGGCCACAAATCAAAGCAGGGCCAGGGAAGAGTCTGGGTCACTGTGGGCCTGAGGCCAGGGATGGGACACAGCTGACCTCAGGCTTCCCCAGGCTCTGGCCGCCTGTCTGCCAGCTGGGAGCCGTGCTCAGGGCCCAGCACGCCCAGCCCCGTGGCCGCTCAGTTCACCAGCGAAGGGGCCACTCTGTCCGGCGTGGACGTGGAGCTGGTGGGCAGTGGCTACCGCATGTCGCTGGTAAAGAGAAGGTTTGCCACAGGTACGTACCCACTCTACTGCCCCCACCTTCCTGGGAGCCAGGCCTCTGCTATGGCCAAGCCCCACCCCCTGCTTCTGCCAGGATGCAGGGGTGAGGGAGGCATTTGAGGTATTTGGGAAGGATAGGTGGGTGTCAGGTCTGGAAACCCAGTGTGGGGTGTTCACAGACAGGGAGGGGTGGTCAGGGTCCAGGGGGAGGGGTCAGGAAGGAAGATGAATGTGTCTGGGCCATCCCCTGGAGGGTGGGTGTCCTTGCAAGGATCCAGGGCCCGCAGCCAGAAACACCACTGCACCAGCACCCTCACCCTGTTCTCCTGCCCCCACAAGGGGCTGCTGGGGTCCATGGGGCAGTGAGTTAAGGGGTATTTTGAGAAGGATTGGGAGATCCGAGGGTAGGGACAAGCGACCCTCCTCCCACTCACGGCCCCACCCCCACAGGGATGTACCTGGTGAGCTGCTGAGTCCGGGAGGCTGACCAGCCCACTGGCCCCAGCTCTGCAGAGTCCTGGTGCTTTGTGACTGCTCTCTGCCTGCCTGCCGGATCCTGGGATCCCAACCTGGCCTCCTCCGAGGCCCTGACTCTGGGGAGGAGCCCCACGCCCAGCCTGGCTGAGCCTGAGATTCACTTCCGCTCATACCAGCTCCCACACAGGTTCTTGGACTTTTAATGATCTTTGAATAAACACTTTATTTTCTAATAAAATAATTTTCCTGCTCCTGGAAGTTTCCTTTCCAGCGCCAGAGAGGAGAGGAAGAGAAGACAGATTCGTGGGGGAGATCTAACCTCCCTAATGTTCCCCGTCCCCCACCCACCCGCTTACTCCCACTCAGAGCAGAAAAAGCCAAACATGGACACCCCAGCCCCATGGACACCTCCAGTTCCATGGACTCAGAGCTGGGCTGGTGGAAGGAATGAGGACTAGAGGAACACAGACAAGAGTGGGAGTGTCAGGAAGACTTCCTAAGGAGTGGATATTCTAAATGGGGCTTTGAGGTATGAGTAGGAGTTTGCAAGATGGGGATGGACACCCCAGGCAGAGAGATACAGAGTTGTGAGTTCCATGAGAAAGCAATTAGTCAATCTACGAATATCAATTGAGTACCTACTGTGTGTCAGGCTGTAAGGACCCAACAGTGAGCAGGAGAAAGCTCTCGGGAGCCATGCAGCTATGAGCCGAGGTTTAGAGCGTGCAAGTGGCTTGACCTCCCTGGGCCTCAGTTTCCTCATCTGGTGGCTGAGGGGAGGTCGCACACTTTGACAAGACCCTGGTGCAGAGGAAGCACCCCAACAGTGCCAGCAGCTTTTCTTTGATGGGAGCTAGGGAGGGGGTGGGCCTCAGTGCAGGTGGTCAAGAAGCGGCCTGATTGGGGCCAGGACAGGCATGGTAACTGTTAGGTCGGAGAGAGCCCAGGATCAGATACATGCAGACATGTGATGAGACAATGGACTTCCCCTGGAATTTCTCACAGATCAACGTGCCAGACACAGATACCAGCTTCTTCTCCCTGAATCCACATACCCCCACACAGATATGGACTTCTTCTGAATACCCCCGCCCATCCCCTGCGGCAGAGAATTCCTCAGCTCATGTCCCCGCCCCTCACCCAACCGCAGTATAAAAAAAGCGCCCCCCTCCCTGTTGGTGTGAATCCACGTGCCCTGTCCTTGGGGTACGTGGGTCTCCCTGGGGACGCAGAAATAAACCTTTTCCTTTCCTTTCTTTTCTGATTCACTGGTCTCTATTTCTTGCGCCGCCTCCTGAGCCACCTAACCTAACATTTGGTGCCTTGAAACCCGGGTGGCGCGAGCACTCCATTTGGCCGTCCCTCCACGGCTCTGGTGCCCGCCTCTCCCTCCTCGTGGCTCTGGACCCATCAGGACCTCATCTCTTCAGCTCAGCAACTTTTCCCAGTTTGGCAGCATCAGCGGTGAGTCCCGCTCCGCCCCGTGCCGGTCCCAGGTGGCCACCCGCCCGCCGGCATTTCTGTCCCCACGTCAGAGATTGCCTCTCCGGACCCTTCCAGGAAGGCTCCTCCGGACCCGGGGGGGTAGCAGGGACGCCTCTACCCCGCCCACGGTCCCTCCGTCCCTCCGTAGCGTGGGTTAAACCACTGGGACTCCAGCCTTTAGCCCCGCTACAGGCCACAGGGCTCAAGCACAGGGGGAATCCAAATTCCAAACCTGACCTGAGCACACCTCTAGGGTGCCGGCTCACCGATCTGGCTAAACACAGGGCCTGTCCCGGACCTGCGTCCTTTTTACGTAGCATGGCCTCAGTATGAAAACGGGACCCTGACTTTACCATCACACCGATCTCAGTAATTTCTGCCAGCGAACTGGGAAATTTTTCCAAGTCTCTCTCTCTCAGTCTCTCTCTCAGCCTCTCTCCATCTCTCTGCTGCATCCCCATCCCTCCCCCCACAGTTCCTTCTGCCTTCTCTCCTCGTCCTGTCCTTCCTCCTCCCTCCCGGCTGTCCCTGCGCCGCTGAGCCCCAGGTGTGTGCGGTGCGTGTGGGGGTGGGTTCATGTGCTGTGTGTGGGACGCGGCGACGGCACGCCATCGTCTCCGCGTCCCCCCACCCCCTCCATCGGAGAACTCCCCCGAATTCCCCTAGTGAAAGCCGCCCGCTCTCCCGCCGGCATAAGCCCCTGTCCGTCCACACTCTCCCCTCCTCCCTCCTTGCTGGATTCTCCTCCAGCCACGCCTTCTCCACCGCCTCCTGACCCCGCCTCCCCTCTTCTGCCCTCCCCACGGTGTCCAGAAACCCAAACCACCTTTTACAACCCCATGCCCCTGCACGCCTCCGCTGCCACTGTGCCCCGTTACGCCGCCACGCAGTTGGTCCGTCCGCGCACCGCCACAGCCACTAACACCATAGCCGCTGCGGGAGCCGGAAACTCAAGTCCCCTGCTGCCCCCGCCCCTGCCTACTTTCCCAGTCAGTACACACACGCGTCCGTAGGCTCTACCTTCCTTCTGTCCTTCCTCCTCCATTCTGCCCCTGGGAGGTTGCGGATTTTAAACTCAACTGCCAATACCTCTCCCAAGCCCACCCAGGCCACCTCTCCCGCGCTCTCCCCTTCCCTTACAGCCTGCCTTAGTAACCCGTACTCCACGCAGTGCCCTCTGTAAGATCTAACCACCGGCCTTCCTCTGCGCGCTCCGCTGAAACTCCGCTTCCATGACTGCCAGCACTTTAATTCACAGGTGGCCGGCCAGTTCCCTTTGCGGGAGGTTGCAGCTGTGCTCTCTTCAGACCCTCTTATCTAGCAGCTTCCTTCTCCCCTAGAGCCCAAATCCTAAGAACGTCAGCTCCAAAACAGCCTCTTCCATTTCTGCGCCCATTCTACCCCTGCCATAGTCCCGTCCAGGAACTGAGGGCATAGTCTGAATCTATGCCCCCCACTCTCTAACCCGACCTTTAAGGTCTTTATTGGTCCTCAGACCCAGGTCCGAGATCGAGTGAAAAATGGCCTTGAAGGTTCTTAATGCCCTGGAGGAGCAGGCACAGTCAGAATGGGAGGCCTGCCTTCCACAGGAGGTGGACCTGCAGACACGCCTTAGTTGTGGCCCTGTGGTCGACGGCAGCCGCCATGGCCCTAAGGGGGCTGTGAGCGGTGGGGGTGCAACGAAAGGAACGCCACCGGAGAATGCTTCAGATGTGGAAATGAAGGCCACTGGGCAATGCAGTGCCCCCAGCCCCGGGCTCTGACCAAGCCCTGCCCGGCATGTGGTCAAAATGGTCACTGGAAGAGTGACTGCCCTGGAAAAGTGGTGGGTCCTCTACGCCTCAGCGTAGGGGGGGCCACCCTTCCAGTCCAGGACCCACCCGCTGGCCATGTTGGAACTGGCTGAAGACTGAAGAAGCCCAGCCTCAATGACTCCAATCACCCTCGCTGAGCCTCGGGTCACAATGAAGGTAGTAGGTCACCTTCCCGGTTGACACGGGGGCTGCCTTCTCTGTCCTGCCCTCCTTTTTAGGGCCCCTTTATCCTTCCAAGATCTCGGACATGGGTACTGACGGCAAATCCACCTGCCCTCTGGCCACCGGACCCCTTCCCTGCCTCCTTGATGATAGCATGCCCCATGCCCCTGTTAGGACGAGACATCCTCACCATCCTAGTGGCCACTCTGCAGTCACTCTGAGCCCTTCAGCTTCCCTGCTCTTCCCACTCCTGGCCCCCTCCCTTTACAGGGACACCGATCCTCCACTGCCATGCATCCCGTCATGGGGCCCTGTTGTCCCAGACCACAGTCGCCTAGCTCAGTCTTCGCCTAGCTCTGTCTTCACCTAGCTCTGTCTTCGCCTAGCTCAGTCTTCGCCTAGCTCTGTCTTCGCCTAGCTCAGTCTTCACCGTGAATGCCTTATCTCCTTATCTCCTCTCAACTGTCCCCTCCTCTGAACTGAAAACTGCTCTGACCTCACCCCATCCCCCTCCACCCTTCCCAAAGGAAAAATGCAGCAACTTTAAAATCCAAGCGGCTAGAGGCCTGGGAACAGGCTGTGCGACCTGCTCCCTCCCTCCCCGCCTTTTCTCCAGCCTCCAGGTCCCTGGCTTCCACTGCTCCTTCCATTTTCCTTTGATATCAGCGCATTCTAACATTCCTCCCACTTTCACTGCAATACCTACCTCGCTCAGGCTCACCAAGTGCCTCCCACCATCCCCGAAGCGACACCATCCAGGACAGGATGACCCATCATTCCTCACAGGCTCTTACCTGGCAAGGGACCCTCCAATTCTGCTCAGGTTTTTCATATTTTCAGGTGAAACGGACACGGAATGATGAGGGAATCATCAATTCTACTGTCTGGATGGGAAATCCTCTAATGTCGCTCTCTATTTACGAACCCTGGACCTACTCCTATGCCCACCCTCATCAACACAACTTTCCATCTACTCTCCAACATCAATCCCTCCTCCTCTACATCCTGCTGGATTTCTGTCACTGGCTCGAACCCTCATCATAGCCACTCAATTCCAACCTATTGAACCATCTAACTAAACTCTCTCTAGAAATTCGCAGCTCCTGGACCGGACCTCCTGCCCATGGCCCTGACCAAACTCCAGCTACACCAAAGAGCCCCACTTTCTTGAGTCCTTTTGACTCTTCTTGCTCAACCACCGTCTTCTTACTGATCCCCCTCCCCTGGGTACGTATCTCCCATATCTGTCTTTAACCAGGCAATTGCTCCGAGAACATGAGAACAGGTTTCTGCCCAAGCCAGAGCCGACCGACTAGGACTCCCAAGAACCAGCTCTTCACCCTGGTGACTCGGTCCTCCTTAAGAACCCACAACCACAAGCCTTGGAGCCTAGGTGGGCAGGACCTCACACTGTAATCCTCACAGCCCCCACCGCGGCCAAGCTGCTTGGCGACTCCAGCTTGACGACCTGTCCTGGCACCGCCTCTCCAGACTCAAGAGGACCCCGGAGCAGCATGACTTCTATAAATGTGAGGTGTTGGGCCCACTAAGGTCTGCCTTAACCGCCCTCCCCTCCTCCTTCCTTCTCCTCCCTGCCGTGTGCAACCTACACCCACCCCCACCCGCTTCTGTGTGGAGGTTCAAGGTCCGTGAAACCTACTACCAGAAGGCAAACAAGTCACCCGGCAGGTAGGATCTCAGGACTGCCCTCTGTTCGGATGTCAGACAAAGATCCAGATGGCTGTCGACATCCAGTCAGTGTCCAATACTGGCTGACCCTATGTCTGTTTTGCTTACAACCAGTGGAACCCAGACAGATGTAATCAAGATGTCAACACCTATGGGGTTGCCACGGGAGAGACTGTCATACCACACCGCAGCCAGTCTCACCAAGGCCAGCCCAGGTACCTTCTTTTGGTGCAACGGCACCTTAAGGAACTGCATGAACTCCTCTGAGCCCAGGCCTTGCTTCTGGTCACAGTAGTTCCCCAACTAACCTTGTATGGAGAGTCGGAGCTCACTGGTTGCTCCCTCCATCCCATCCCTGGACCCGCTGGGCTGCCTTCCTCCCTGTCATTTTAGGGGTGAGTATCGCTGCCTCAGTAGGCCTCACTGGGGGGCCCTCGGGAACAGTCTGGTCACTGCTCAGGACTTTAATGACAAGCTCCAGTTAGCCCTGGAGTCTACTACCGCCTCTTTTAGCCTCCCTACAGCAGCAAGTGACACCAGTAGCCCAAGTAGCCCTGCAGAACCAGCTCGCCTCAGACCTTCTGACTGCAGAAAGAGGAGGAGCCTGCATATTCCTTCAGGAAGAATGCTGTTACTACATCGAGTCCGGAGTAGCAAAATGTAAACGTACAGACCCTGACTAAGTTGAGTGAAGAGCTACATGCAGGACACTTCCAGGACAACTCTCCTACCGGCTGGTTCCAAAGCCCCTTAGCCACCTGGGTCCTACCCATGATAGGGCCCCTGATTCTCATCTGTGTCTTTTTTATTCTAGCCCCCTGCCTCCTCAAGTTCATCCACTCCCGGATCACGGAGATGTCACGGGTGACTGTGAATCAGCTCCTGCTCCATCCGTACGCTCGGCTGCCCTCTGATCTGCCTCTGCCTAACCCTGGCCTTTAAACGCCCCCCTCGTTGCCCTTAGTCAGCTGGAAGCAGTCAGAACGAGTCACCATCCCTTATCACCAAAAGGCCAGGATGTTAGGTCGGAGAGAGCCCAGGATCAGATACATGCAGACATGTGATGAGACAATGGACTTCCCCTGGAATTTCTCACAGATCAACGTGCCAGACACAGATACCAGCTTCTTCTCCCTGAATCCACATACCCCCACACAGATACGGACTTCTTCTGAATACCCCCGCCCATCCCCTGCGGCAGAGAATTCCTCAGCTCATGTCCCCGCCCCTCACCCAACTGCAGTATAAAAAAAGCGCCCCCCTCCCTGTTGGTGTGAATCCCCGTGCCCTGTCCTTGGGGTACGTGGGTCTCCCGGGGACGCAGAAATAAACCTTTTCCTTTCCTTTCTTTTCTGATTCACTGGTCTCTATTTCTTGCGCCGCCTCCTGAGCCACCTAACCTAACAGTAACCAGCACACTTTGGTGGGGAGCAGATCTGAGCTCAGTGGAAAGTCCTGGGTCCTGCTGGACATGTGAGAACCCAGCGTACCTGACCTTGAGGCTGTGCAGATCCCAGGGACCCAGCCAGGCCAGGTGGAGCTCAGGAAGCAGGAAGTGGGGTTTGGCCTGTGGTCTCTGATCCTCCCACCCTGTCTTCCAAAGAGAGAAGGGGGTTTGGCTGTGCCTCAGTTTCCTCATCTGCAAAGTGGGGGGAAATCCTCTAGTTGGGAGCAATGTGTGTCCTCTCGGTTGCCTCAGTCCCTGCAGAATGGCCTCTTTGCTGGTCCTATGTGGCTGAAGGGCCAGAGTGCCATCTCCCCCTGCGTGAGGGGACACCGTTCATCACCTCCTGGTGGGTCACAAGTGAGGTCAGGTATCTTTTGAAACATGAGGCAGCCCTATGTTTTGGCTCAGTGGTTAGAGAGTCGGTCTGCAGTCTTTGCACACACACATGTGCACACACGTGTGTGTGCAAAGACTTGGGGCAGAGGGGAAACACCCATAGGATCAGATGTTTGACTCTGGCTCCTTGATGGGGCTCAGGCCTCGCAAGGGGGCAAGGACCCTCAACCGGCTCCAAAGTCCTGTTCTAGGGTCACAGGTTCGATTCCGGTCAAGGGCACATACCTTGGTTGCAGGCTCTATTGGGGCTCCGGTTGGGGCGCGTGAGGGAGGCAACCAGTCGGTGTGAGACATCAATGTTTCTTTCTCTGTGCCTCTCCCCCTCCTTTCCATTCTCTCTCTCTAAAAAAAAAAAAAAAAAAAATCAATGGAAGCAATGTCCTCTGGTGAGGATTAACAACAACAACAAAAAGAAATTTAGCCCGGCCTGCTTAACTCAGTGGTTGAGCCTCGACCTACGAACCAGGACTTATGAACGGTTCAATTCCCGATCAGGGTACATGCCCAGGCTGCGGACTCAATCCCTCGTGTGAGGTGTGCAGGAGGCAGCTGATCAATGATTCTCTCATCATTGATGTTTCTATCTCTCTCCCTTCCTCTCTGAAATCAATAAAAATCAAATAAATAAAACAGAAGGCATTTCCCACGTGTGGCCTTTCAGCTGCCTGGCGATCCAGAACTGGTGTGACATGTGCCAGGAAGGAGGGTGGGGCGCCTGTTTAACTTGCCAACCCAGGGCGGGCAGGTTGGCATTGTTTGATACCCCGATTTCCCAGGCAGCCCAAAACCTCACGGGGGGAGAGGGGGCACAAAGTGTCTGGGTCACTTGCCAGAGGCCACCCCAGTTGGTGAGCGGCCTGGTTGGGGATTTTTTTTTTTTAAATTAAGGTGAAATTCACATAATAAAATTAATCATTTACAGTGAACAATTCAGTAGCATTTAGCACATTCACAATGTTGCACAACCAACCACCTTGATAAAGACTAACTGGAACTTTTTTTTTTTTTTTTTATTGATTTCAGAGAGGAAGGGAGAGGAAGCGAGAGATAATAAATTTTATGGTTAACTTCCTTTCCCTGATGTCCTGACTCCTCCGTCTCGGCGCACAGGCCGGACTGTGCACCTGGCTTGCCATACCTGCATGCGCTTTGCAAGCCTTTCTTTCTTCCAAATAAACCCTTTGGTGACAAAACAACCAGTCGATACTATTTTTTCAGTTGACAACCTCTGGGTCCAGAACGTTCCATCACCCTCCAAGAACACCCCAAGCCCATGAGCAGTCCCTCCCTATTCATCCTCCCCCTCCCCCCCAGCTCCCCTCCCCCTGGCAACCACTAACCGGGCTTCCTATCTCTATGGATTCGCCCGTTCTGGGCATTTCATATAAATGGAATCACACATGTGGCCTTTTTTGTCTGGCTTCTCTCACTCAGCATGTTTTGAGGTTCATCCACGAAAACCTGTGTCCGTGCTTCAGTCCTCCTTATGACTGAGTAATGGCCCACTGAGTGTGTGAGCTACGTTTTGTTCCTCCTTCACCAGCTGAGGGACATCTGGGTTGTTTTTGAAAAATCAGACAGAGGCCGAAAACCAGGACTACAGGCTTTATTAGAGGAGAAGCACCTGCCGGGCTGTCTCCCAAGGGTAGGACAGCAGCACGTGCAGGGTGGGCACGCCTTTTGAGGGGAGGAGTGGGACGGGGTGGGGGGCCTAGTGTACTCGGTGCACGCTGATTGGTGGCTTACTGCATTGTCCATACAGGACAAGGGCTTAGGGTATTTGGCAGGTGTGGATCGGTGGTCCAATGTATAGTCCATATAAGGTGCCTGGTTAGTCACCCAGGTATTTCCGGGCTGCAGGTTACGTCATACCCCGCCCACCAGTTGGGGGAAGGGAGGATCTATCAGTTTTCACCTTTTGGTGATCGTGGCTGGTGCTGCTATGAACATGCATGTGCAAGGGTTGGTGTGAACACCTATGTGGGGTGGTTACCTAGGTGTGTAATTGCTGAGTCATATGATAACAATATCAATATGATAACAACAGTCCAGATTTGAACTGGGGCCCTTCAGTGTCAGAATCTGCCCTGGAATGGACTGACTATTCTTGGGGGGGAAAGGGGTGTGGGAGATGCGGGAAGAGACTGGACAAAAATCGTGCACCTATGGATGAGGACAGTGGGTGGGGAGTGAGGGTGGAGGGTGGGGCGGGAACTGGGAGGAGGGGAGTTATGGGGGGAAAAAAGAGGAACAAATGTAATAATCTGAACAATAAAGATGTAATTAAAAAAAAAAAAAAGAAGAAGAATCTGCCCTGGGATCTCTGGAGCTGCTCTCGATGGGGGGGAAACGGAATTTTTGGACTGGAACCCGGATTCTTTGGCCACCGGAGTCGAAGAATGAATCCCCGGACAGAGGGTAGTATAGCAAAGGTGGAGAATTATTGAAGAACAAGTACAGACTCCCACGTGGGGGTGGGGAGAAAGGGTCCCACCCACTTCCTGTTTCCAGGGCTTATAAAGGCTGCAGGTCCTGTGTCCTGACATCCCCTCTGATTGGTCAATATTCCCTTCCCAATTGGTTACTATCGTAACTCCTGAGGCCCTCCTCCCTCATTGTCCTCCTATTCCCTCTGGGCTTTCTTCCTCTTTTATTTTGTAAATGTAGACCTATTTTTGGCTACTTCCAGTTCCCTTGTCTTAAGGAAATGTAGCTGTGCCTGGCTTCCTTGTGTGATGGAAATGTACCTTCTCCCAGTCTGTAGCCCTGTTTTTCCATGGACCCCAATTCTAAAAATCCCCTAAACCTGCCTATATTCCCCTAAAATTCCTGTTTCAGGGGACAGGGGTGGGGGGGGGGGCGGGGGCGGGGAGGGGATGTCTCCTTTCCTCAATCCCTGACTGTTAGGTTGGAGAGAGCCCAGGATCGGATACACGCAGACGTGTGACGAGATAATGGACTCCCCCTGGCATTTCTAACAGATCAGCGTGCCAGACACAGAGACTGGCTTCTCCCTGAATCAGCACGACCCCCACACAGATACTGACTCCTTCCTGAATACCCCGCTGACCCCCTGCAGCGGGAACATCCTCAGCTGAATGCCTCAGCTCCCGTCCCGCCCCTCACCCAACCGCAGTATAAAAAAAAGCGCCCCCCTCCCTGTTGGCGTGAATCCACGTGCCCTGTCTTTGGGGTACGTGGGTCTCCCGGGGGCGTAATAAACCCTTTCCTTTTCTTTCTTTTTCTGATTCACTGGACTCTCTATTTCCTACGCCGCCTCCTGAGCCACCTAACCTCACACTGACAAGGCCAAGCCTCAGTTTCCTGGGGCGCAGGGCTGGTTGTGCACAGAACCCACTTCCTCCGCCCTGAGTGCCGGGTTAGATCTGTGGACCCAGATCTCCTGACCCCATCCTGTCAAGATTAGAAACTTCTGACTCAGACAGACACAGCTCCGGGCTGGGGTGAGGAGGTTTCAAATCTTCACTAGCCTCAACCCCAAGAATCTTCCAATCGGGCTTGCAACTTCCGGAGTCTTTCCGAATGCTAGACGGTAGCCTCTGATGTCTGGGGTCTCCGTTTTTAGGGCTCACAACTGTCCACGCGCTTACAGAGACCTGAAGAACCACTGGGTTCTGTTGGATCACAAATCAGCGAGCTGGACAAGAGCCTACGGAGCCAGTTGGTTAGGAGTCATCTTTATTGCGTGCAGGTCCAGAGCAGATTGCTGTTAGGTTAGGTGGCTCGGGAGGCGGCGTAGGAAATAAAGAGAGTCCAGTGAATCAGAAAAGAAAGAAAGGAAAGGCTTTATTCTGCCTCCCCGGGGGCCCACGGACCCCAAAGACAGGGCATGTGGATCCGCGCCAACAGGGAGGGGGGCGCTTTTTTTATACAGCTGTTCAGTGAGGGCGGGGGAGCATGCGCGGTGGGAGTTCCCGCCGCGGGGGGGGGGGGGGGGGGGGCATCTGCCTGGTAGCTGACCTGTTAGGAATTCCAGGGCGGGACCGGTATCTGCGTCACCGGTATCTGCGTCACCATCTACCTGGTGCACTGGCCTGTTACGGATCCTAGGAAGGATCTATGTCACCATCTGCCTGGCGGAGGCATGCATCAGCTCCTGGACCCCCTTTCCACCTAACAATTACCTCTGTCAAATCATGAGCAAACACAGGAGGGAGTGTTTCCTTTTTTATTTCCTTCTCCTTCTTTGTGTAAGACAGCTTGTAACCTTGAGTACATATCGTATTTAATCAAACACCTGTCATATCTACGCAGACACCTTGTAACTTTGAGTACATATCATATCTATACAGACACCTGTAATCTGGGATGAACAAACACTTGGCGGGAAATGTGAGTTAATATCAGTGTCAGTGTATCAGCCCCTTTGGATGGCTAGCTTGCAAGGTCAGACAGTTCAGTTTATCTTTTCTACTATTTGAGCTAAAAAAAAAAAGTTATATTTTATAGAATAAGAGATTATAAAAAAAATAACAGAGTAGCCCTGGCCAGTTTGGCTCGGTGGATAGAGCACCAGCCTGCGGACTGAAGGGTCCCAGGTTCGATTCCGGTCAAGGGCACATGCCTGGGTTGCGGGCTTGGTCCAACCTGCAGGAGGCAGCCGATCAATGATTCCCTCTCATCATTGATGTTTCTCTCTCTCTCTTGCCCTCCCTTCCTCTCTGAAATCAATAAAAATATTAAAAAAAATAAAAATGACAGAGTAGTTCAAACAGCAGTTTTAAACATCCGTTTTTCCAAAGGAGAGACCACTGTGCTTCAGTTCAAACTGCCTCCCGCCCCCTTTCAATCCTCTCTTCACTGGGCACACGTTGGACCAGCGCTGGGCGGGCCCTGGGCCCGGGACTGACAAGGCGCGGCTTGCACACCACCAGCGGCGGGGAGCTCACTACCCGCTGTGGGTTGGACTCCAGGAGCGCTGAGAGCCCTGGGGGACCCGGAGGCCAGGAGAAGGCCGGCGGGGGAACAGCGGGCGGCAGAGGGGAAGGGGCGGGGCCGGGGAGGGAAGAAGGAGGGGCCGGCGGGGCGATCTCCACCGGGCCACCAGGAAACTCGGCCCAGCTGGGGCTCGGGTGCGGGGAGGGATGTGCTGGCGCGAGGCGAGGCCCGGGGGGAGGCGGGAAGGCGCCAGGCACCGGAGATCACGCCCAGGTGGAGCTCTTCCTCCTGGTCGCCAGCGAAGAGGAGCAGCGGTCGGAGACCGGTCCGTGTCTGGGGGTGAGTGTTGGGGTTCCCCCGGGGTGGAGCCCCCGCGATGGAAGGGAGGAAGTGGGACATTGGGGAACCTCGGGCAGGTGCCTGGGGTCAGATCTCCGCGCGCGTGGACCGTGGACCTGCGAGGAGATCCCGGAGCCCACCCCTTACCCCCCCCTCCCCCCGGGGTCCTCACTCATCCCTGCTAACCCCGGCTTCTCCAAGGCGAAGCCGGACCCAGGCTGGCTGGGCAGGAAGTCGCCCCCACGCCAGCGGAGAGGGGAGGCCGAGGCCACCTGGGACTCTGACTTCCCCGAGCCCTGCACTGTCCCGATGGACAAGCGAGGTGGCCCCGGACCTCTGCCCCCCCTGCCCTCCTCCCAGGATCGGGCGGGACCTGAGGGGGGAGTGGAGGGCTCTGGCCGTTACTATTACCGTTGTCTCATTGTTGAGGCTGTTAGGGGCCCTGGTTGGGAGGGTTTGGGCAGGAAGAGCACCTGGGGCCCAGGTGGGGCTTATTACTGTTACGTGAGGGAATTGCTGCCCCCCCCCCCCCCAGCCTCGTCCATGGCCCCCGCCATGCCAGGCCCTGGGCCGCATTTAGACCTGAGGGCCCCAGCCACGACTTCCCCTGGGGTTCAGATCTCTGCTCGGCCAGTGCCTCGCCGTGTGGTTTGAGCAGGTTGCTGCTGGCGTCTAGCCGTGACTCGGTTTCTCCTCTGTGCGGCAGGACAACGACCCAGCTCGCAGGAGGACGTACCAGGTGCTCAGCAGGCAGAGGCTTTATGATTAGGGTACTTCTGGCCACTGGGGGGCCTCAAGTGAGTGGCCTTAGGTGTCTGAGTTTCCCTTTCCCTAGGACAGTGATGGTGAACCTATGAACTCATTTTTTTTGGTTGATTTTTCTTTGTTAAATGGCATCTAAATATATAAAATAAATATCAAAAATATAAGTCTTTGTTTTACTATGGTTGCAAATATCAAAAAATGTCTCTATGTGACACGGCACCAGAGTTAAGTTAGGGTTTTTCAAAATGCTGACACGCCGAGCTCAAAAGGTTCGCCAAAAGCTGGGGTCCCTCCCTCGAAAAGCTGGGGTCTTGCTTTCCCTCGAAAAGCCGGGGGCTCGCTCACACTCCCTGGAAAAGATGGGGTTTTGCTTTCCCTCAAAAAGCCTGGGGCTCGCTCACTATCCCTCGAATAGCTGGGGTCTCTCTCTAGAAAAGCTGGGGTCTTGCTAAATAAAAAATTAAAAAAGAAAAAAAACCAAAAGGTTCGCCATCGCTGCTCTAGGTCAAGCGGCGCTGATGGTGCGGGTGAAAGCGGTGAAGGGGAGATCAGTCAGTGAGCCCTATGGTTACGACGTGGGTGCCCGGGAACTTCAACCGTCACCATCACTATCGGAATAATAACTATTATTAGTATAATCACAATTACAGCATTAGCTAGTTCCCAACCAACTTTTCCTTGGGATTGGACTTTTTTTTTCATGGCCACTTTCCAGGTGGGTAAACTGAGGATCCTCCACCCTACCCAGGCCAGGGCTTCCTGTGGCCCAGATCTGGGGTTCAGGGTCCAGGGGGAGCTGGTCAGGTTTGGAGCCAGCCCTGGGACCACCATTTCCTGCCACTGCCCTTTGAGCTTCCAAGGCGTGGAGGCTGCTGCCACACCAGACACGGCGGAGGAAGTCATAGGGACAGGTGCGGCCTCAGTGTCAAACAATTATTAGGCTCCAAGGTTAGGCCCCAATCCGGCCTAGATAAGTGGCTGATATTTAACCAGCCCAGCCTGACACCTGTTCTTCCTTCCTCTCATCCCAAGTGTGTGATGACCCCAAGAGTGTGGGGAAACCAAGAAGGGGCCTCAGAGATGATCTGCTCCAGGGCAGACTCGGGGAATCCAGACAAGCCAGTTTGGCCCCAAGAGGTAGAATGCCACTGGGTGACTTCCTGCCACTGCATCTAAGGTCCAGATTGGAGCAGCAAGCAACATGCCCCCACTCTTCCCCCCCCCCCCCCCCCCCCCCCCCGCCGACCATGAACCAGGAAGGATGCCCATTGTCATCCCTCCTGATGGGAGTCTGGCTGGGCTTGATTGCTCCCAATGATGAGGAACTCACCACCAACATAGCAGACTAAAAGAGGTCCCATCAGGTGGTGGTTAAAGGCAGGATTGACCTTTCTTGAATGAGTTCTTTGACCTCGCTGGCCTCAGTTTCCCTATCCATAGAATCGAGGCCACCTCGGCCTTCCCTTTCAGTGTAGGTGTGAGTATGTATGAGCACCTGGTGGGGAGGCCGCACGCAGGACCTGGTGTGTCACCTCTAATCCTGACTAGGCTGCTCATTGTGTTCTCATTCATGACATTGATCTCTTGGTGACAAAGAATAATGTGAAGATTGCAGGGCTCTAAGCACAAGGCCTCGCTCAGAGGAGCGTCCTGACCAACACGAAGGCGTGGGGGTCCTTCAGGAGGTTCCCACAGGACGGCACCAGGAGGCCTCAGTTTCCCCAACTGGGAAATAAGCTGAGAGATGCCCTTTGAGGCTCAGCCGGGGCAGGGCTGGCATTTAATCAGGAGCCTCAGATTCCTTCCTGGACTCCTCCCAGGAAGGCTGGTTTGCTATAGGGGAGGACCAGCTCCGTCAGTGAGTCACTGTGTTAGCTTTGGGACTAGAAGCAGAGAACGTGAAGGTCTAAAGGGCGAGTGTCACCCTACCTCGTCACCCAGGTGTTCATCAGTGTGGAAGTGTATGTTTGCATAAATCCACCTGCACACATGGTTTTACTAAAGCAGAGTCTGCATGACACACCTTTTAAAAGAATGACCTTGCCCTGGCTGGTTTGGCTCAGTGGATGGAACGTTGAACCCTGAGGGGTCCCGGGTTCAATTCCGGTCAGGGGCGCATGCCCGGGTTGCAGGGTTGAGGGCTCAGTCCCCACTGGGGAGCGTGCAGGAGCGGCCAATCGATGATTCTTTCTCATCCTTGATGTTTCTCTCTCTCTCCCCCTTCCTTTCTGAAATCAATAAAAATACATATTTAAAAAAGAAGAATTATCTTTACTGGAGTTTTTTTCTTCTTTCTTTTTTTCTTTTCTTTTCTGTTTACAAAAGCCACGCATGCTCCTTGTGAATAGGGACCAGCCCATCACCACTAGAGGCCAAGCCGGTGAAAAAATGGTGAGGGGTCACCCACGGATTCGCAGGCCAGAGTCCAAATCCCACCAACCCCTTGGCCTCGGTTGGCTGTGTGAGCTCTGGCAGGTGGGCGCCCTCTCTGTGCCCCAGTTTACTCCTGGGGAACTGGAACCTAGAGGCCCCGTAGATGGCTCAGTGAGAGCCACAGGGACTCATCCACAGGCCAGGGGTTAAACCCTCCCCTGCAGGTGCCCTGATTCTCATTCTTTTTTTTTTTTTTAATTAAATCTTTATTGTTCAGATTATTACATTTGTTCCTCTTTTTACCCCCCAGAACTCCCCTCCACCCAGTTCCCACCCCACCCTCACTCACCACCCACTGTCCTCATCCATAGGTGCGCGATTTTTGTCCAGTCTCTTCCCGCATCTCCCACATCCCTTTCCCCCCCAAGAATAGTCAGTCCACTCCCTTTCTATGTCCCTGATTCTATTATAATCACCATTTCATTCTGTTCATCAGATTATGTATTCCCTTGATTTTTAGATTCACTTGTTGATAGATGCATATTTGTTGTTCATAATTTGTATCTTTACCTTTTTCTTCTTCTTCCTCTTCTTAAAGGATACCTTTCAGCATTTCATATAATGCTGGTTTGGTGGTGATGAACTCCTTTAGCTTTTCCTTATCTGTGAAGCTCTTTATCTGACCTTCAATTCTGAATGATAGCTTTGCTGGATAAAGTAATCTTGGTTGTAGGTTCTTGCTATTCATCACTTTGAATATTTCCTGCCACTCCCTTCTGGCCTGCAAAGTTTCTGTTAAGAAATCAGCTGACAGTCGTATGGGTATTCCCTTGTAGGTAACTGACTTTCTTTCTCTTGCTGCTTTTAAGAGTCTCTCTTTGTCTTTTGCTCTTGGCATTTTAATTATGATGTGTCTTGGTGTGGTCCTCTTTGGATTCCTTTTGTTTGGGGTTCTCTGCGCTTCCTGGACTTGTAAGTCTATTTCTTTCACCAGGTAGGGGAAGTTTTCTGTCATTATTTCTTCAAATAGGTTTTCAATATCTTGGTCTCTCTCATCTTCTGGCATCCCTATAATTCTGACGTTGGTATGCTTGAAGCTGTCCCAGAGGCTCCTTACACTATCTTCGTATTTTCGGATTTTTTTTTTATTTTGCTTTTCCTTTTGGGTGTTTTTTGCTTCTTCATATTTCAAATATTTGACTTGATTCTTGCGATCCTCTGGTCTGCTGTTGGAAGTCTGTATAATGTTCTTTATTTCAGTCAGTGTATGCTTAATTTCTAGTTGGTCATTTATCACAATATTGAGGGTCTCACTAGATTTCTTGAGGATCTCACTACATTTATCGGCGGTCTCACCAGTCTTTTTGAGGGTCTTACTAAATTTATCAGCGGCTTCTAGACAGTTCTTGAAACACCTTAAAAGTGTGGTTTTGAGCTCTATATCCAGCAGTTTGCTTTCCTCCATTTCTGTCATTTGTGTCCTGTTTCTTTGTCTCCACATTTTTTATGCTTTCTTGGTGCACCCCCTTGTGGTCTTTGTGCGCAGTCTTGTTGTAACTAAGCCTTGATGTTGTAAGTAACATTGGGGGGATTTGACCTCCAGGCCAATTGGCTGTGAGAATCAGCTGTGTCTGCAGTGGGAGAACTTCTGTGCTGGATCTCTAGGGAGGTGCTAATCTAGCTTCTGCCTGAGGCTAACCAGCAAATGCCTCTGTGCAAGGCTTGGGCGGGTTGGGTCCCAGGGGATCAACAGGGCGGGCGGAGTGAGCAGTTATGGCTGCTCTCAGTCCTGCCTTCAGAGGCTCTGCTTCTCAGTATCCCAGCAATTGCTGCAAGTACCTCGGGGAGAAAGCTGCCCTCAAGTTCCGACCGATGCCAGACAGTCCCACTTCTCCCATTTGAGTCTGGGTCCCCAGAGACTCGCCCGGAACTGGAGCTCAGAGCCTGAGACTCCCTCCCGATTGAAAACGACAGCCGCGCCCTCAGCCGCCAGCCCGCTCCGCATGCACTCCGCACCTTAGTATTTTACTTCCGCACTGCGCCTCCTCTGAGTCTCGGTATGCTTTTCTCTTTCCTTCTAGTTGTAGAATTTCCACTCAGCCAGCCTTCCTGTGGTTCTGGATGATGTCCGTTCCGTCTTTTAGTTGTATTTTTGAAGTGGTTATGCGAAGCAGCAATCTCCAGTGTTTACCTATGCCGCCATCTTGGTTTCTCCCCCCTGATTCTCATTCTTGAGTCCCCAGAAAATGGTCTTGTTCACGGCCTCTCTGCCCCCATTAGCACATCAGCCCCGTGAGCACAGCATGTCTCTGTCAAGTGGTCTGCGTGCCCAGAACCTAGACCAGGGCATGGCTCAGACCAGATGCTCAGAGCAGTCATGAGTGTACACGTGATCGTGGCGACTGATGGTGATATTGTCATTGTTGCCACTTCATAAGCGAATGGCGGAGTAAAGGCCACTGCTTGGCCTCCAGCCTGTCCCAGGACGTAGGTCATTGGGCACACAAGTACGGTTCTTCCAGTTGCTTCTGTCACCCCCACCCTTCACCTCTCCTTTCAGCAGCCCCAAAACGTCCCACACCCCCATCCAAACCCAGGGGACTGTTGGTGACGTGCGGGAGCAGCGACCATGCAGTGAGGCTGATACTGAGCGCCTGTTGGGGGCTAATCGTGAGTTGGCAGCTGACACCCTCCAACTTTGCAGGCAGGGATTCCAAAGCCCAGGGGTACCAGGATGTCCTTCCCCAGGGGCACCAGGCTGCTTCAAGGGCACCAGCTGCTGGACAAGGAGGGCATGAGCTGTTGTTTTCCTGGTTTGGAAGCTGGAGGCACTCAGGCCTGTGGGTCCCTGGAGCGGGAGCGAGGGTGGGAAGGGGGACGAGCATGTGTCTGATGGGCCTGGAGAGGGACCCAAGACTCACCTCCAAGCCTTCGTTTCCTCATTTGGAAAGTGGGAGCGTCTTGTTGGGGTCACCTTGAGGCCTCCAAGTCAGTGTCAGGCAGGTCCCCATGGTCTTGAATAGCACAGGGTGCGGAGGGAGCAGGGCCAGGCCCCGAGGGTGTGAGCACTGGGGTCCTTGCCACCTGGTGTCTTTCGCACACACCCCATGTATCTTAGCCTCCCTGCCTTTCCGGCCTCCCCCATGACAGTGACGACGACAAGGTGAGGAGCCCTAGCTGGTTTGGCTCAGTGGATAGAGTGTAGGCCTTTGGACTGGAGACTGTTGGTGAACTGCAGGAGCAATGACTGTCTATATTGGTGCCTCGGGGCTGCTCAGTGGCTTGTTCCTATTCATTGTGACAGTATTAATACTTCTTGGTGCATCATGAATGTGCCTGGCAACTATTAGTCGTTGCTTTACAACTGTGTCATGTATTGTAAATACTGGGTGCCCCCTGCATATTTAGCAAGTCATTAATATTCAGCCCTTCCCTAACAGTCACACTTCTTGCTCATTAAAAACTTCCTGAATATTTCAGTGTTGTGACTATGGGGCCGTTAGCACATGAGGAATATTTAGAGTGGGGAATATTCAGTGCCTCTTGGTCCTGCCCCCTGAATCCAATGCATTCTTCAAGGCCACCCCACTCCCACCCCCCATGGCAGCTGTCACCCTCGGCGGAACTAGGCTGAAGTGAAGCACTAAATGGCTAGCATGTGGGTCATTATATCCTTGCCCCTGGCAACAAACACCAGTGAGCATCAAGTGGGGACACCGCTGTTGGGATAAGACCCCCGGCCCACCTCTGGGGTCCAGTCTGGTTGGGGAGATGGACAGGAGAGAAGTGAGTAGATTTGTCCAACGGTGGCGAGAGCTGCAGAGAGGCAAAGCCAGAGTGTGGTAATTTAGCTGGGAGGGTCAGCTTCCCAGGAAGTGACTGGGCTGAGTCTGAAGACTAAGGGCAAGAGCAGGAGGGCAGGGCTTCCCAGGAATAGCAGTGCAAAGGGCTGGGCCTGGGCGGTTGAGGAACCGTGAAGAGGTTAGTGTGGCTGGACCAAATGAGAGGCGGCTGAGTTCCTGGAGGTGGGGAGATAACAGGGGAGGCGGGTGCCTGAGAGGACCCACACCTGGCAGAGGCAGCCCAAGAGTTCTTGGCCAATGGAAACACATGGCTGTTTTGTTGGAGGAAGTGGGTTCTGGTGAAATCCTACCAGTGCTTTGAGGGCAATCAGCCCAGAGCAGGATGGCCTGTCCCAGCCACGCCCTTTGATGCACAATCACAAGTGACGGGTATCTCAGCTCTCCCACGTCCTCATGGGGAAACAGACTCCCGAGGCGAAGCAACTTGCCGAGGTACTTGGGGCAAAGGGCAGCACACAACAACGAATCTAAATCTGAGTTTTCTGCTCCCTGCTCACACACCCTCCTTGGTTCCCCCCACCCCCCAGGAGACAGTCCCACTTCTCAGCATGGCATTCAAGGTCTTTACAGGGTCTGGCCACACATCCCCTAGCCTCAGAAATCACCCCTTCTCCAAATTCTACTTTTCAGCAAAATATACTGTTTGCAATTCCTTGAATATGCCTTATTTTCCATGCCCTTAGTGAACTCCTATTCATCCTTCAAAGCCTCAGCTTCAGTATCCTGGTAGCTTCTTCTGGCCCAGCCCTGATCCCACCGGTGTCTGGATTTATCTCCCCTAAAGTAGGGGTTTCCAAGGGGCCAGGCTCAGGGCTGAGGCTTCTTGGGTTCCTCAGATCCTATTTGTTAAATAAATGAACGATTTTCATATGTGTGTTTTGGGATAAGAGCTGCTGAGACCCTTAGGGCTGAAGTACCTGGAGACAAAATGGGTTGTTTCTGTGGTAATGTGAAGCAAGCACTTGGGACAACCCCTTGAGTCCATTTCCCCATTTATAAAGTGGGGGTGAAGGCTCCCCCAGAGTTGTTCAGACCCTGTGAACTTCAGACTGAACAGCTATTTGGGCTTCCACAATGCTAGTCGTTTTGTTTTATAATGAGACCTGGAGAGGATAGACAGCAGGATCTTGGGTGGGGATTGGGGACTCGAACCCAAGCCCGAGAGGAGCTTCTTGTGGGCCTAGAGTTGCTGCCCAGAAGTAATACCAAGAGGCATCCCTTCCTTGGCGAAGCCAAGCCTTGAGTCCCAAGGTCTCCCACGGCAGGTGTGGGGCCCCAGCCCCTTCAGACAGTGAGGCCCTTGAGGACAGGTTAATGACTACCTGGGGCACAGCCCACAGAGGCACCTGGCAAGGTTCACTGGGCCAGCAAATCGTCAGCACTCTCAGGCCTCCCGAAAGGGAGGCCCCGGGGTTCTTTCTCAAGCCAACCTAGCTGTGCGATATCGTGAGGTTGGCATCATTTCCTGATTGAGGTTTTAAGAGACCGTGACTTAGCAGAGGCCCTTGGTGGATGGAAAAGGGAAGCAGATCTTGGGTGCATTAATGGAGGTCTTAGTGCAGAGGAGAGGAGGAGCCAGCCTCTGACGAGTTCTTCACTCCATCAGGAACCTCATGGGGGCCTGCAGGGTGGAAGAGCCCTGGGACCCCTCCGTTTAGAGAAAGGATAGACAGACAAGGTAAGAAAAAGTTGAGAATGCAGACAGTCAACAAAGGGTGTTCCATATGCAAAGAGTTCTGACAAATAAAAAAGAAAAAGAAAAGAATGCAAGGAAAGGAACAGGCATTAATGGAAATAACTGAGGTTCTATTTTGCCCTAACTCTCTGATCCCCGTCATACGAGCCATTATATACGTAATTGTGCTAGCTCCTCTCAGGCTTTCCCCTCCCCAGCCCTCAGGTCTGGCTGAGTTGTAACTATTTGTATTTGCAGAGGTGTCTTCCTTTGCTTCGGAGCCCTTGTTTAGAACTTACAGAATGCATTGGCCATTTAGGTTTGATTTTTTTTTATTGAATAAATGTTTAATAAACATATAAATAATATATAAATAAGCAGTAGTAAATCTCATAAGTAGTCCATATGGTGAATTTATATAAACCTATATTAAGATTCTTTGCTCAGCCCTAGCCCGTTTGGCTCAGTGGATAGAGCGTCGGCCTGTGGACTGAAAGGTACCGGGTTCGATTCCAGCCAAGGGCACATGCCCGGATTGCAGGCTCCATCCCCAGTAGGGGGCATGCAGAAGGCAGCCAATCAATGATTCTCTCTCATCATTGATGTTTCTATCTCTTGCTCCCTCCCCCTTCCTCTCTAAAATCAATAAAGAAATATATATATATATTTTTAAAAAGATTCTTTGCTCACTCCCAAATTCACCTTTTCTGACCACCCTTCATCTTGAGTTCTCCATCCTGGTTTCTGTTGGTTTAGGCCAGGGTTTCTCAATGCTGCCAATGTTGACATTTGGGGCTTTTATGTGGCAGGGCCGCATAATGTGAAGCAGCAGCCCTGGCCTCCCACACCGCCACCCCACCCCACCCACGCCATGATAACCAAAAATGTCTGCAGACATTGCCACGCGTCCCTGAGGGCAAACTCCTCTACTGTCTTGGGAGGTGGGTTTTTAGGCGCGTCCTTGTCTCCCAGCCTTTGGGGTCTCCAGCACCCCTGTGGCCAGGAGATGCTGTGGCATCTCTCGTCTGACTTACTATTTGGTGGCTCCGTCTTTGTGCTGTGACTTGTCAGGGCCAGCCTGACAGGTTAAGCTGGGCTGAGGTAGGGAGGTGGGGAATTGAGAAAAGAAAGAAAGACAGGAGAGTGGGATCGGAAGACTACAGCTCCATCGAGGAACTGCAACAGCTTTATTAACCACACAATGCTTTTTATACACAACACACTGAATAGGAGGTCTGTCAAGAGGAATCTATTCTTTGTTTCTCTTAATCTCTAAGGGAAGACAGAGCAGGACAAGTTCTCGGTACAGCAAATCTCAGTAAATAGTTACAAACTTCTTGGTAAGCCATGAAAGGCTGTTCTCATTCTACAAAGGTTGCTCTCATTCTAGTGATAACCGCCATCCAAACAAGTCTGGGAAGACTGTGTGGGTAAGGGTCCCAGCCTTGCCAGCCCCTTCAGGTGCAAGGACCATGTCAGCTTACACCCGGTCTCCAACAGTAGCTCATGAGGTCTTCCCCATCCTTGGAGCTCAGGGATCTGCCCCGTCTGCCCAGAGGGCTCCTGGGTCATCGCCTACCTGGACGCGGGCCACTCTTCAGCGTGGGAAGAGTGGGAAGAGTCCTTGTAGGGATTCAGTTCCTTCTTGTGTCTCATTCATCAGTTCACAGTCTCTTCCCCAGATGGTTTGCCTTTTTGGGTCTCCCAAGTCTCCCTGCCGGAAGCTGAACCCCGGGGAACTGGCAGCCGCTCCGGGGATGCCACAGCAACAAGACAGGCTCTGTGCCCCCTGCAGGCAGGCTCTCCAGCTGGTTCCCACCTCAGGGCCTTTGCACCTGTTGTTCCCTCCCCTGGGGCACCTCCCCCCAAACCTCAGTCCTGCTGGCTCCTCCACACACTCACATCCCAGCTTCAATGTCATCCAGCCCTCAAAATCCAGACCTGCCACCAGACCCCGTTTTCTCCCTTGCCTCTTGTTGCCTTGTCTCATTTCTTTTTTTTTTAAATACATTTTTATTGATTTCAGAGAGGGAGAGAGAGATAGAAACATCAATGATGAGAGAGAATCATTGATCGGCTGCCTCCTGCACGCCCCCTACTGGGGATGGAGCCTGCAACCCAGGCATGTGCCCTTGACCAGAATCGAACCCACGACCCTTCAGTCCGCAGGCCGACGCTCTATCCACTGAGCCAAGCCGGCCAGGGCACCTTGTATCATTTCATCAAGGTTTTTAATTTAGTGTTTGTCCCCCTTGAGAGTATTGGTTCCATAGTGGCAGAGACTTGTAGGTACTTGGTGCCTGTTCACCATTGTGTCCCCAGCTCCCAGGAGGCGGAGTACAGACAGAATAAATATTGACTTCAATGAATGTTTTAATCCTCACTCGAGGATATTTTTTTCACTGATTTCTAGAGAGAGTGGAAGGGAGGGAGGAGGAGGAGAGAGAGAGACAGAGGAAAACATCAATGTGAGAGACACATCGATTGGTTGCCTTCTGCATGTACCCCTACCAGGGCTGGGGAACCTGCAACCCAGGTACATACTCTTGACCAGGAATCGAACCCGAGACCCTTTGGTCTGCAGTTGGCTGCTCCAGCCACAGAGCAAACCGGCCAGGGCAGTCTCCACATTTAAACCCAAGAGTCACTGCTCTTAAACAATGTCCCAGGCATGATTAGAATCACATTGCGTGGTAATTGGTTCTTTTGTGCATGAATGACTTTCTGCAGCAGTTTTAATGCCAACTGGCTCAGTTTCCCATGTGCACTTTTGTTTACTTACAGTGACTGGTGAGTGCACGCATCGACGACACCTATTTAGTATAAATTTAAAATTACAGCAATACATATTAAAAACCTTTCTGTGAAATGAAACTTTCATACATACTTTTTTTTTTTTAAATCCTCACCCGAGGATATTTTTTCCATTGGTTTCCAGAGCGAGTGGAAGGGGGCAGGCAGAAGAGAGAGAGAGAGAGAGAGAGAGAGAGAGAGAGAGAGAAACATCGACATGCATCAATTGGCTGCCTCCAGCATGAGCCCCTACCCGGGCTGGGGAACCTGCAACCGAGGCACATGCCCTTGACCAGGAATCCAACCTGCAACCCTCAGGTCCACCTGTCAATGCTCTAACCACTGAGCAACCGGCCAGGGCCATACATACTTAATTTTATTTATTTTATTTTTTTAAATATATTTCTTTATTGATTTCAGTGAGGAAGGAAGAGGGAAAGAGAGATAGAAATATCAATGATGAGAGAGAATCATTGGTCAACTGCCTCCTGCACGCCCCCTGCTGGGGATTGAGCCCACAACCCAGGTATGGGCCCTTGGTCTGAATCGAACCTGGGACCCTTCAGTCCGCAGGCCGACGCTCTATCCATTGAGCCAAACTGGCTAGGGCACATACTTAATTTTAATTACACAAACATGTCTACATAAGTAAAAACAGATATACTAATCTATTAATTTTTTAAATATTTTATTGATTTTTTACAGAGAGGAAGGGAGAGGGATAGAGAGTTAGAGACATCCATGAGAGAGAAACATCTCTCAGCTGCCTCCTGCACACTCCGTGCTGGGGATGTGCCCACAACCAAGGTGCATGCCCTTGACCAGAATCAAACCTGGGACTCTTCAGTCTGCAGGCCAACGCTTTATCCACTGAGCCAAACCAATTAGGGCAAATCTATTAATTCTTTAACATATGCATTTGGAAAACCTACTTTATTATATAACTAGAGGCCCAGCACACAAAATCGTGCACAGGTAGGGTCCCTAGGCCTAGCCTGCGATCAGGGCCATCCCCCCCCCCCCCCCCCCCCCCCCCCCCCGCTTGCCAGTCCCCAGTCCCGCCACCCACCCCAGTTCCTGTGGTTCCTCATTCGCCATCCTGCAATCGGAGCCTGCAGGCCGGCTGGGAGGGACCAAGAGGTCTGGCCGTCCAGCCCCACCACCACCCACCCCGGTTCCCCACTCACCATCCAGCGATCGGAGCCGGTGGGCTGGTGGGGAGTGGGGGGGGTGGGCAGAGGTGAGTAGGGACCGAGAGGTGGTTAATGCACCTCATAGCAACTGGTTGAGCAGTCGTTCTGTTCTGGTAGTTATACCATTATGGTCGCTGGGCCTTTATTGTATAGGATAGGCTTTCAGATTTAACAGACACTGCTCGATTGGTCCGTTGTATAGAGGTCTTATAGTCAAGAAGAACGGAATGGTTGTATCAGAATCCCAGAGCTCAGAGCTTCCTAGAGGGGCAGGTGAAAGGGAAGCAAGAAGGATCCCAGCAGCTCTCAACTGGTAGAAAGGGAGTTCTCTGCCCCCCACCCCCAATCTGGGAGGCTCTTGGGCCATCCCTGGGCAGGGACGTGAGGGGGACCAGGTTGGATATGGAGGGGCGGATTCTGGGCAGGCTGAGCCTGGCGCTCTCTCTGTTACATTCCTGTGCCTCGGCTTCCTTTGTAAACATAGAATCCCCGGCAACTGTCAGAGCCAACCTGGGCTGGGGCGCTAGAGGAGATGGGGTGTGGGGGACTCGATGGGGTGAATGTCAGTATGTTACTAACCTGAGCACCTGTTCACTGCAACAGGTGTTGGGGCCCGCAGGTGTCTCAGGCCAAGTGCTTGGCCCATCCCGGATCGTCAGTGAATGGTATTCTCCCCAGGAGCCTCCCCGGGCGTCCCCTTGGACCAATCCCAAACCTGGAGACCATGATGAGGTGTTTCCGATCCTTGCGGACAGAGACGGTCCTGGCCGTGGTCCTCTGCACCTTCTCGCTCCTCTTCCTCCTCCTCAGTCTGCACACGGCACCGGCGCCGGCCGCGTGCCCCCGCGGGCGCCTGGAGGAGCCGCCGGACCCCCGGGGGGCTGTGACCTGGCCGCCTCCGCCCGCCCGGCCCCCGCCCGCCCCCTGCCGGGCCAACGCCTCGGCGGCGCAGCTGCCGGACTTCGCGGAGCAGCCGCAGCACGTGCGCGACTTCCTGCTGCACAGACACTGCCGGGGCTTCCCGCTGCTGCAGGACGCGCCGCTGAGCAAGTGCGCGCAGCCCGTCTTCCTGCTGCTGGTCATCAAGTCCTCGCCCAGCAATTACGAGCGCCGCGAGCTGGTGCGGCGCACGTGGGGCCGCGAGCGGGAGGTGCAGGGCGTCCTGTTGCGGCGTCTCTTCCTGGTGGGCACGGCCCCGGACCCGAAGGAGGCCCGCAAGGTCAACCAGCTGCTGGCGATGGAGGCCAGGGTGCACGGGGACATCCTGCAGTGGGACTTCCACGACTCCTTCTTCAACCTCACGCTCAAGCAGGTAGGCTGGCGGGGCGGCCCCTGTCCTTCCGGCCCAGGTCCCCCGCATCTCCTCCGAGGGCGCCTTGGGGACCAGCAGACCCGTCCTCCCACCCGACCCCCTCTACTGCCTACATGGCGCACGAAGTCCATTTCCTCTCGGGGGTGGGGGTGACCCAGGCTGAAACTCAGGCTCCGTGTTGCCCGTAATGATGGTTCACCCCTCTGTGCCTCAGTTTCCTCATCAGGGAACTTGGGGTATTAATTGGACCCATCCACCTCTGAGGGCTGCTGTAAGGATTACATGAGATGAGATTAGGCACCTGGACCAGTGCCAGGCTCTCAAGTAATATTGGCAGTGGTGTGGGGGGAGGCGGGTACTGGACAGAACGTGTCTTGTTTATTTGGTCTGGTTCTGTCTCCCCATGAGGTCTAGTCTGTGCAGTGAGTACTCAGTAAAGACTTTTTTTAAAAAAAATCCTCATCCCAGGGCATGCTTCGAGAGAAGAAGTGAGGGAGGGAGAGAGAGAGGGAGAAACTTTGATTGGTTGCCTTTCGTATACTCCCCAACTGGGGATAAACCCACAACCCAAGTATGTGCCCTGACCAGGGATTGAACTGGCAACCTTTGGGTGCCTGGGACAATGCTCAATTAACTGAGCCACTCTGGCCGGGCAATAAAGACATTTTTGATGGACCAGAACCCATGGCAGGTAGAGAGAATCCGCATGCAGAGCAGGAGTCGGCGGCTCCAAGGATCGAGCAGGTTGGGGGTGGGGTGGAGCAAGCTGAGTGGAGATCCAGCTCAGGTTCCTGCTCTTCGTAGGTTCAGACAGGTCTGGGTTCAGATCTCAAGGAGCTACTTCTGTGTTATGTGACCTTGCTCAGGGCATCGTCACTGGACAGCTTGTTTCCTCATTTGCAAATGGGACTGAAGACCACATGTACCGCTTGTGGTTGCATTAGGGACTCAAAGCAGGGCAGGCCCTGAGGACATGACTTGGCAGGCAGCAAAGGTCATGATGGAGGAAACGGAAGCCAAAGTAAGCAGAGGGCCAGAACCCCTCAACATGCCACGATCTTAACACAAAACACCCAAGGGCATGGTAAACATTAACTTAGACATGAATCTAGCCCCCATGAGGCATTGAGCCCACAATGGCTGCCGGGAACATGGCCCGGGTAGGAGACACAGCCCCCACCCAGGGGGAACCGGAGTCTGGCAGGGGAGGTAGATGTTCAGTGACAACCACACAAGTAATTATACAACAGCAGCGCTCGACCAGGCAGAGGGGGAAGGAATGGCAATAAACGTAAATGTGACAATTCTCTTGGTGCTTTAACCAACATCATCTCCATGGACCCCCACAATCCTGCAGGCAGGTCCTGAGACGAGGCCTGAATGGAAAGTTGGAAACTGAGGCACAGAGACGAGCAGTTGGTGGTTGAGGTCACCCCACAGGGTGGGGGAGGGGGGCCTGGAACCCAGGCTGGGTTGACTGGGGGACACATCCTCCCCTGGTCTCGATGGGCTGAGGAGGCTGATTGTCCCAGCCCTTCAGCCCACATGCCCTGCCCGCCCCCCTGCAGGTGCTCTTCCTACAGTGGCAGGAGACTCGGTGCACCAACGCCAGCTTCATCCTCAACGGGGACGATGACGTCTTTGCACACACGGACAACATGGTCTCCTACCTGCAGGGCCACGACCCTGACCACCACCTCTTTGTGGGGCAGCTCATCCAATACGTGGGCCCCATCCGGGTCTCCTGGAGCAAGTACTACGTGCCCAAGATAGTGACGGAGGACGAGCACTACCCGCCCTACTGTGGAGGGGGGGGCTTCCTGCTGTCCCGCTTCACGGCGGCAGCCCTGCGCCGGGCTGCTCCCGCCCTCGACCTCTTCCCCATCGACGATGTCTTCCTGGGCATGTGCCTAAAGCACGAGGGCCTGCAGCCCGCCTCGCACAGTGGCATCCGCACTGCCGGCATCTGGGCCCCCTCGGCACGGCTGTCCACCTTTGACCCCTGCTTCTACCGGGACCTGCTGCTGGTGCACCGCTTCCTGCCGTACGAGATGTGGCTCATGTGGGAGGCACTGAGCCAGCCCAACCTCACCTGTGGCAAGCGCAGGCAGATCTTCGGAGCGGGGTCGGCGCCCTAGCCCCTGAGCTCCTGTCTCCACCCCGCAGGAGGGGGGGACATTTTCTTCCCAGGAAGAGACCTTTGTCCTCCTGGGGCATAGGGAAGTGCCAGGGAGGGTGTGATGAGTGAATAGTTTTGTTTGTTTGCTTTTTTTTTATATACGTATATGCTTTTATTTATTTTAGGGAGAGAGAGAGAAAGGGAGAGGGAGAGAGAGAGAGAAACATTGATTAGCTGGCTCCTGCGTGCCCCCACTGGGGATTGAGCCCGAAACCCAGCATGTGCCCTGACCAGGAGTCAAACCGGCGACCTCTTGGTGCACGGGGCAGTGCTCAACTAACTGAGCCACACTGGCCAGGGCTGATTAGTGAATAGTTTTGTGGCAAATTCCTACACATCCTTCAAAACTCACCCAGTACTGCTGAGACCAGGTTCGTCATACTTCCTGGACTCTCAGCTACTGGCAGAAGCACTTGCTGCTGCTGCTACTTCCAGCCCATTTGAGTCCAAGTCCCACATCCCAGCCCTAGGCGGTCTGGTTCAGTGGATAGAGCATCAGCCTGTGGACTGAAGGGTCCCAGGTTCGATTCCAGTCAAGGGCACATGCCTGGATTGCAGGCTCAATCCCCAGTAGGGGGTGTGCAGGAGGCAGCCAATCAATGATTCTCTCGCATCATTGATGTTTCTACCCCTCTCTTCCTCTCCCTTTCTCTAAAAGCAATAAAAAAATGAAGTCCCACATCCCAGCCCCAACCTTGATCATGGGCTGGCCCCTAAATAGTGGCCACATGCCTGGAATGCAGGTAATTGTGGGTGAGGTCTGTCCATGGTTCACGGCCAATGGGGAATCCCGAGGTCGCAAGCAGCTGAAGGGAGAAGCACTTTTCAGTGAGGGGAAGGGCCTTGGACCCTCAGATGGTAGGAGGGGTCAGAGAGGCCCCGAATGGGACCGCCCCCTCCCTGCCTGTGGTATTAAGTGCTCTGGTGGTGGAAATAGTGGCCAGAGGAGGGAGGCAGTGGTCTGTCTCAGGCTATGAAGACTTGGTCTGGAGTACCCAGCAGGCCCCAGGCCCCACACCTGGGATCCCCAAGAACTCAGGAAACAGTACTGGGACCAGAGGGGTCTTCACTGGGCTCAAGGCCACACAAACACTCACCCCAGTGCCCTGAGAAGGAGGAGGTTCAGATCCTCGACTGGCCCTGAGCTCTTGGGACCCAGGACTATCCCCTCCCCCCGACCAGTGTCTTTCTGATTAGGGAGATCTAAGCGAACTGGTGAACCCTAATCCTGCTGGCCTTGACAGGTGTCTGGGACTCGGGCCTCCCAGGCATTGGGGTGGCAGGACACCTCAGGCAGCAGAGTACAGACGGGGGAGTGGGTCCTCAGGGAATAAAATGTTTGTTGAAGACCTGGGGTCTTTTTTTTTTAAGTTATTTACAAGTTTTAACTCAGGTCAATCTACATTTATTTATAAAAATCTCATTTCCAATAGAAAATATACACCTGCAGGAGTCTCATTCATGCTGATCTGACCTTACCTCATCCCTGCTCACACACCCACCATGGCTCCCACTTGCCCTAAGCTTATATAACCCAAGTCTGACTCTCACTACCAGCTTGGTGACAGTCTCGGGAGAGAAAGGCATGGGTTGAGTCTGCTCCTGTCTGCAAGGGACACTGGGCCCACCTCAGGCTCCTGCTTCAGGCAAGGCCCCTGCCCAATCCCACCCAACCTCCTCTCCTCCCGTGAGGACTGTGCCTCTGCTGTCCTCTATCCTGCCTCCTCTCCCTTTAAGTATTTATTGTGCACCTACTGTGTGTTGCACACTTTGCCCGGTACTCTTTCTCCCAGACCCATGGGAAGGGTCAGCAGATACAGACCCACCTTATAGCAAGGAGGTTATATCATAGGATCCCCATCTCAGGATGAAGGGAGGATGTAAGTGAGAAGAATGGTCAGAATTGAATCAATAAATATCCACTGTGACTAACTTAGGTGTGTGTGTGTGTGTGTGTGTGTGTGTGTGTACCATTAAGTGGGCATTAAATGACATTAAGGCCCTCCCAGGATTTGAATCCTACACCTGGCCATTCCTACCTTGTCTGATCTTGGCAAGCAGTCATCTCGCTGGGCCTTAATTTCCCCATTTTTTCTTGTGATGAATCAAGTTGTCAAACTCCTAGAAGTGTTGGTGGGCCTATGGCTGCCAGGGGCCAAGCCCATGTGAGGGCTGACCTAGGCTGGTCCCTTTTTCTTGAGAAAATGCCATAAAGCTGCTTTGAATTCTGCAGGAGTTTTATTTATTTATTATTGGGGAGACAGCAAGATGGGGTTTTACAAGTACAGAGAGGGCTCCTTGGAGGTGAGAACATTTGACCCTCCGTGTCTGACATTGTAAAATCAAGGATTCTCCAAGCCAGGGTGGTAGGGTGCCCCCACCCCCCTGAGTTGACCCCATTGAAGTTGGGTGACCTAGGGTAGGTGGTGAGTCCCCTGTCCCAGGATGTAATCAACAATCCCCCAGACATGGGGCTTTATGGTGCTGTATGGCTTCAGGAGGTCACCAAACCAGAACTTCTGGGTCTCTGACTCCCCGAGGCCCTGCCCTAGGAGGGCTCAGTGGGGACAGAGGGTCAGTAGGTCTTGCCAGGTGCAGCCGCTAAGGCAGCAGTGGCGGGCAGGGTTGGTGGCAGTTGCCCGGCGATGGTGGTGGTGGTGGTGGTGATGGTGAGAGGCCTGGGGCAGGGGCTGTGGGTCGAGTACCAGCATTTGGTCCTCGGCCACCAGGCCATGGAGGAGATGTCGTCCTTCCAGCCATTGCAGCAGCTCACCTGGGGACAGGGTAGAGTTCAGCATAGATAGGGGACCCCAGAAGACACCCCCACTCTGTGTACACACCCCTGCATGCTCACATCCTGCTAAGTGCGCCCCCAAACACTCATCATACACACAAATAGTGAGCACTTATTAAGTAACTACTGTATACCGGGCACAGATTTCATCAACCATCCAGGTGTGTGCACACTTGACCCACACTCAAGTCCCTCGCAGTGCACACACACATGTGCCACCCAACACATGGACGCACGGGCGCTTCCCAGAGTAGAAGACAGCAGAGGTGGCCTGTGACACACTTATGTGCATGGGTGTGCAGGCAGTGGGTACACATGGACACAAACACACCCCTGGATGAGCACACACAAGTAGCATGCCCCCAAACCCCCTCCCACTGCCCCCACCTGCCATGTGCACCTCTACACACCTGTCTGCACCCATGTCACACAGACATACGCACGCAGCACACACGTGTGTGACACACGTGCGCACAAACCTGTGTTACGCCCTCTGCACCAGGGCCAGGGCTAGGGGAGGAGAGTGAGCACTGGTAGCGCCAAAACAATCAAAATGAATCCTATTTTAATGCAGTATTTTTAAAAAGTCAGAATTAATACATAAATGCATGAAGATCACAGTCCTGAAGTGGTGAAGGATCTGACTGCACTTGCAAGACTCTTCCGCTAGGCCTCGCGCCGGTTCCCGCCCAGCCGGGAGAGCATCCTCTAAGCTACGGACTTGCACCCGCCAGCGGCCGGCAGGTGGACCCGGTCCGCCCCGCGCGCGTACCAACCCGCCCGCGCCCGAAGCCCACAAGCGCCGCGTGCCCACTGAGAAACGCAGGAACACGGCCCCCGCCCGCCCCACTTACGGTCTCCGCCAGCCACTGGCCGCCCGGTCTCGGGGGACCAGCGCGGGCCCCCACACACTCGCACCAGCGCGCGGACGAAATGGTGGCCACACAGCTTCTCCGGCCCCTCCGGGGTGGGCGCGCGGCCCAGCGTCACGACCAGGGCCGAGCTCAGCAGCACCAGCGCCCAGGGGAGCGGGCGGGGGTCCATGGCTGCGGGAAGGGCTGCGCCTGAGCCCAGCGGCACCCGGCTTATAGGCTCCCGCCGGCCCCGCTGGGGGCCTTGGAGGAGCGGGAGGCATGTGAGAGGGTCAGGGTCAGGGCCAGGGTCAGGGTGAATCCAGCGTGAGCCCTGACGCTGTGTTCTCTGTTGTAATGCTAGCGCCTGACTCCATGAAGCGTTGATTGTGGAGGCAGCCGCCCCCATGATGGCCATCTCCGCCCAGCAGCTGGATGAGGCACAGGCGCCCTTCCCCGCGAGGCTCCTGTCTGAGAGATCGTGGCTGATTCTGGTAACTGGCCATTTGGGCCCCTTGCTTTTTCTCTTCGATGCTTTAAATGACCACTCTTACATTAGGCCTCAATCCTCAACGCCAATACAAGCAGAACCCCAGACCTGACCATGCTCTCCCTCCACCTGCCGTTGGGCTCTGTGGCCCCACGTGTGTTGTGTCATTTCCAGGTTCTAAGTAAATAATAAACCTTTATTTTCTCAGAGTTCCCGGATGGTGACTGATGGCGTCTTGTACTCGTAATGAGCTCAGGGGCTGGTCCAGCCACCGCGCTGTTATTGATTGGCTGAGAGGGACACGAAACGGCAAGGGTCTCTCTCCCTGGGCAGGGCCTTGGGTGTCCCCACCTCAAGTGGACTTCTAGCTGAGGAGTCTTTATTATCAGTCTTAACTATTTGAAAGAAGTGAAATAGATAAACTGAGAAATAATGTCATGGGGTGGGTGTGGCGCTCAGCCAGCTGAGACCGGGGATATCTGGAGTCTTGTTAGGAGGGTGCACATAAGGAAACAGGCTCGGAGAGCGGACCCCGCACTTGCCCAAGGTCGCAGGAGGCTGGGCCCCGGGATGGGGGTGCTGGCTTGCTCTGCCTCTCTCACATTAGGGTCCCCTTGGGCTGGGCAGGGACTGAAGGGCCCAGACAAGTGTGACTGCATTTGCTTAGCACCTACTGGGTGGCACCCTGGTGCCCGGGAGGCCGTAGGACCCTGTTTTACCAAGAATGGAAGCTAAGGCAGAGAGAGCCTGAGCCAAAGAGCTGGTCTTGCTCAAGTTTAAAGCAGCCCTGCAACCCGACTCACTACTTTTCACCAAAGCAGGTGGCTCTTCCTGGGCTGAGAGGGCTCCGTCTTTGTCTCCCTCCCTCCCTCTCCCTCTCTCTGTCATTCTCCATGTCTTTCCAGCAGTCCTGAGGAGCACACAGGGGACTAGCTTGGCCCTCCTGATGTGGAACCCCTCCCCACAGCCTAGCTCTTCCAACCGGGCCTTCCCCTCTGACCCATGCAGAACAGCCTGTTCCCTCCACCCTCCAAAAGCCTGTAATCAGCTCCCAGGACAGAGCGAGGCCAGCAGCTGGGGCTGGGGGAGGGCTTCTGTCCTCCAGGGCCCCAGCCAATGCCCTACCCTGCTGTGTCTCCTCCTGCAGCCGATCCCAAGGCCCCCGCTGGGCCCTTCAGGAGTCTCTATGCCCCCGGCCCTAACCACACTTCTCCCCTGATAGTCCCTCCTCAAGGTTCCCCATCACCCAAGTCCAGCAACAAACCATCCCTTCCACTGAACTCCTTTACTCATTCAACAAACACATCCCAGAGTCCCCTCTGTGCCCGCCCTACCCAGCCCCCATGGAGCCTCCAGGTCAGAAGAGACAGCTGGACACAGTCGGCACCCCGGCCCTATGGTCAGAAGGAAGGACAGGCCTTGCGGGGTGTGGCGGGAGCACACTAAGGAGGGCTACAGGGAGGTGATTGATAGCTGGGGTTTGAGAGATGAATGCAAGTTTTCCAGGGAGCTAAGTGGCAGGGAAGCCTTGCAGGCAGGTGAGAAGGTTTGGTGGGGCTTAACCCGCACAAGCCTCCACAAGTTGACTGCACAGCTGAGGAGCCAGCATATGGGACTGGGGCCCAGAGAGAGCAAGCAACTTGCCCACTGTCACACAGCAAATTAGTGGCTCCAACAAACTCTGTACTCTGAGCCTCCTCACTGTCACCATGATGTTCCCTCTGCCAAGAATGCCTTTCCCTCCCTCAGCTGCTGAAAAGCTCCTGTCAGGCTTTTCAGAGTCATCAGTGTGTAAGCCTCTGGTCAAGAGAGAAAGGCTCCAGTGTACAGGTGGGGAAACGAGCCCTGGGGTACAGTTAGGATGGACTGGGACCCCAGCGACTCCTGGCCCTTGACATAGTCCCAGGCACCCTTGCTCTCCCAAAAAGTGAGTTTCCAACCAGAGCAGCTGCTCTTGTCCTTGGCTTCCTCCGGAGAGAGCAGGATGGGCGAACAGAAGCCTGAGATCATATATTGAAAGCTACACAATGTCCCTGCTGGAAACTAGATGGGAAGGCATCCTCTGAGAAGATGGAGAAGTGGGAGGAGCTTAAATGTGGCCCCTCCCCTCTGGGAGCTGGGCTCAGCGGCCCCATGGAGCCATCTGTCTTGAATTTTTAAGTTCCAAAGGCCACGAAGCTGAAGCTGCCGTTGCTCCATAAGCCAGGGATGCCCCCATATGCAATGTCATTAGACTCTAAGCCGGTTGCCTAGAGAGGAGCAGCGTCCTGCCCAAACTCGCGAGGCCAGTCCATTGAGACAAGGACCCAGAGGTGCGGGAGATATAAAAACGACAGTGTGTGAGGGTCTCCCTCCGGACAAGCAGGGAAGGTGCGCGCTACCCCCGACTTCCATTCCACAGCGCCTCCAGCTGGGGGCCCAGGGTGCTGAAGGATGGTCGGTCTTGTGGGCTAGGAGCCCAGCACAGCTTCATGAGCTCATGAACCTGGGGGTGGGGTGGGGGAGGGGAAGACAACGGAGTCACAAGGGAGTGGTAGGAAGGACATGACTCTTGTTCTAAAATATACTTAGACTCCATCCCTCCCCTGCTCCAAAGCCTCCCATGAACAAAACCTCACCCCTCCTCTGCCTCCGTCCCTCCATTACCTCCTTCCTTCTTCCATCAGCCACATCATTACTTAAATGCACCAAGCTCATTCCTACCTCAGGGCCTTTACAGCTGCCGTATCCTCCACCGAGAAAGCCCTCTGCCAGCTCTCCCCATGGATGGGCTCCTCCTCTAGGTATCACCTCCTCTAAGAGGTCCTCCCTGACCATCCTTCCCTGATCACCTCCCCTGTTCACCTCTTTCCCACCAGAATGGTTTTCTTTTTCTTTTTCTTAGATATTTGTATCGATTTTTAGATTGAGAGGAAGGGAGAGGGAGAAACATCATTTGGCTGCCTCTTGCACGCTCCCTACTAGGGATCAAGCCTGCAGCCTTGGGCATGTGCCCTGACCCTGGAATTGAAGCAGCAACCTTTCTGTGCACAGGATCTTGCCCTACCAACTGAGCCACACAGGCCAGGGACCCACCAGAATGTTTTTGTTAGTTTATGCTGGTTCCTGGGAGGACCCTGCTGAGTCCCCAGCATCCGCACACAGTCGTAGCTCCATATTTGTGGCCCAAACCAATTAATTTATGAATGACCAACTGCATGGCAGAAACGCTCACAAAAGTTCTGATGATAGCCCTGGCTGGTGTTGCTCAATGGTTAGAGTGTTGACCCATGCACCAAAGGGTCGTGGGATCAATTCCTGGTCCAGGGAGTGTACCTGGATTGCAGGTTTGATTCCTGCCCCCCTGGGGTGCAAGCATGGGAGGCAATCAATTGATGTGTCTCTTTCACATTGATGTTTCTCTCTCTCTCTTTCCCCCTCCCTCCCTTCCTTCCACTCTCTCTAAAAATCAATGGAAAACATTTCCTCTGGTGAGGACTCACAACAACAACAAAGTTGTGATGATAAACCTAAGAGTCCCTACGATGTTATTGAGAGCCAGCTGTGTGCGGGGCCTTCCCATCCCGTAAGGCACTGCTATTTCCATTTTGGATTTGGGTAAACTGTGGCTCTGAAAATGCTCAGCCTCACGCCCCAGCAGGAGCTCTCAACCAAGAGACTCAGAGGGGCCAGCCGGCTTGCCCAAGACCCAAGTGTGGGAAACTGAGTCAGTTCTGGCAAACACTCACCTCACCAGGGCAGGCTGGAGGTGCAGGCAGCCTCTGGCCCTCGGCCAGCAGGTCCAGGAGGCGGCAGAGAGCGGGGACATCTCGCTCACATCCCATCATCCGCAGGAACTCCTGGGGCCAGAGGTGATGGAGGGGAAGAGGGGAGCAGGTGACTAGGGGGTAAGCATCCTGAAGGGAGGAAGGGCTCGCTGCTGGTGGGGGTCGGGGAGGGGTCCTCTGTGATGCAGGGGGCTGCCTGAGGGGAGGCGGTCAGCCACAGCGAGGGGGTGGGAGAAGGAGGGTGCTAGGGGCTCAGGGCGCTGACTCACAGCGGAGGGGCTGCAGCTCTTGTCGCTGTAGGTGAACAGCTCGTACAGAACAACCCCAAAGCTCCAGACATCTGACTGGCGCGAGAAGATGTTGTCCGAGAGGGACTCCGGGGCGTACCTGGAGGGGACAGGGCGGCCTTGGGGTGCGAGCGCGGGGCGGAGGACAGGAGAGGAGCAGCACTGGGCTCGGGCAGCTGTCCAGGGCAGGTGGGCTATAGGAAGGTCAGACTCCAGCTCCAGGGTCTCAGTTCCCCTGACTGGGGTGGAGCTGAGTCTGTGGCCAGCCAGGGCGGGACCTGGGGGCGGGGTGGGTGGGGTGTCAACTCTGTGGGCTGTAGTTGTGGGGACGGGAGGGGCCCGGATGGTGGAGAGGAGAAGCGGGGGACCAGGGCGGGGCTCAGGGTGCAGCCGCAGCTGTGGGCGGGGCCAGCACACTGGGAGGAGGGGCGTAGCCTGGGAGGGAAAGGCCTGGGGGAAGAGGGGCGAGTTGAAGCGGGGTTTCCCACCAGAAGATGGGGCTTTGGCCCGGTTCCCGGACAACGTAATAGTCTTTGTCCAGCGGTAGCAGCTTGGCAAGGCCGAAGTCAGCGATCTTGACGTGCGTCTCACTCTCCACCAGGATGTTCCGCGCTGCCAGGTCGCGGTGCACACAGCGGCGGGAGCCCAGGTACTCCATGCCCTGCAGGCCGACACGGGGTCCAGACCCCAGGATGACTCAGCGGGGGCCCCCGAGCCTGACCTGGTTCCAGATCCCAAGCCTAACCCCACTGCCCCATCCTGCACTCCAGTCCTGCCTGACCTTGGCTCCAACTCAACCCCACCTCCAACCAGACCGGACTCCAAACATAAACCTTCAGCTTTCCCCAGACTCCCCGCCAGGCTAGCCAGCTCGGCCGCACCTTGCAGATCTGCGAGGCGTAGAGGAGCAGGCGGCCAGCATCGAGGCGCGCCCGGTGCCGCTGCAGGAAGTCTCGCAGGCAGCCACTGGGCAGGTATTCCATGACCAGCCGCAGGCTCTGGCGGCCTAGGAGGCAGGGCGGCGGGAGGAGTCACCAGGGGCCCAGCCCTTGTCTACTCCCTTCCCCATGCTTCCTCCAGTCCCGAGTGGGACCCTGGGTTCTTCCTGGACTCAGTATTGCTTTCTATAAAACTAGAGGCCAGATGCACAAAATGCGGCGGTTGCATCGGCTGCCCGGGTTTGGACCGGAAGGACGTAGGGTCTAATTAGCACATTACGCTTTTATTATTAGAGATGGGAAGGCAACAACACTTATTGCTGATGTTTCTTGAGCACTTTGCACCATATATACTGATTCATTGACACCTCAGAATGACCCATTTTTCAGGTGGGAACATTGAAACTCAGAAAAACCACCCGTCCACGGTCAGCCCTTGGGACAGGGTGGGAAGTGAGAGCGCAGAATAAATAACAGTGTCCACGGCACCTACTGGTGTTCGCAGACTACCCCAAAGTGGTACTGTAGGGTGACGAGGAAGTGGGATGTAAAGAGTGCCCATTGGGGCGGGGGTGCACCTGGGCCATAGCTGACGCCACGGTACTTGACAATGAAGTCGCTGTGCAGGGCTTTGAGGATCTGGATCTCCCGCTGGAAGTCCCTCTGCTGGTCTGGCCCGCTGTGCTGCAGCTGCTTCACAGCCACCAGGGCCCCCGTGTTGTCTCCCAGTGGGTCGTAGCGGCACAGTTCCACGCTGCCAAAGTTGCCCTGAGGGAGAGCAGGGCTGGTGTCCACGTGCCTGGGTGCCACCCTGCCCACCCCAGCCCAGCCCACCTCACCTTGCCCAGCTGCGAAATGTACTTGAGGTGTCTCTCCTCAAAGATGGTAGGGTCCTGGCAGGCGTAGAGCTGGGCGCCATTCCACAGCCCATCATGGGGCGCCAGGGCACCAGGTGTGGGGTCCGAGAGGAGCTCATAATCTGGGGGCCACAGACAGTGAGTGGTCTGAAACTGATCTGCTATGTGACCTCAATCTACATGCAGACCCCTTCTGTGCATATGGCCACTGCGAGCCAAAGGGTACTTTGTGGGGCCGAAGTAGTGCCCTCAGGGCCCAGGCAGGTCCCTCAGGCAGGGCACACCCTGTGCCACTACACATGGCTATGGGTATTGAAGGGCCTTTCCAGACTCCACTGCTGTGAGCTGTGGTCACATGACTGAGCTCAGACTGATGGGAGAGATGCACTCTGCACCCCTTCAGGCCTGGCACATGGAAACCTAGAATTGGACCCTCCACACTTTTTCTCTTAACTACAGAGGATCCAACAGAGACCCGAGGCCCTGGGATGGGTGGAGCCACCAAAGAAGAGGTGCCTGTTGACCTGGACATTGAATGAGAGCTAAACACCCATCATGTTCAGCCTTGAGCTCAGGTGCTGTTTGTTACAGCTGCTATCAAACTGACCATTACAGCTGACGGTTACAGGACCAACACTCCAATCTTTCTAGGCACACAGATTGGGCTCTGCTCCCACTGGGCCCAATACCACATGCAGGTCCTCCCACCCTGCGGCCCAAGGAGCACCTGATGTAATGAGGTTGTTCAGGTCACGGATGACAGCGCGAAAGGAGGGCCTGTGGCCTGGCTCGTAGGCCATGCACTGTTGGATCAGCAGGGCCAGCTCCATCCACTTAGGGGCAGGCAGCTGCTGCCGGTCCTCATAAAACTGGAGCTTCTGAGGATGGAAGGAGGAGCTAGTCACCCTGGTGCCCCCTCAGGAGGCCTTCCCAGACCCACTCGTCCTCCCCGAGCTGTCCAAGGGGAACTCTGACCTTGGCGGGCTCCAGGGTACTGATGGGCATCGTGACACCGCTGAACACCTCCCAGACTGTGGCGCCGAAGCCCCACTTGTCAGCTTCCAAGCTAAGTGTCCGGGCCTCCTGGAGACATTCAGGGGCCACCCAGGGGATCCTGTCAGTGAGCACTGGGGGGCGGAGAGGGCACCAAGGGTCATTTCCTGGCCCCACGAGGCCCCTCCTGCCTCCAGCCCTCCGCACTTACTCTCCAGGCTTAGCACAGTGGGGCTGACACCGGGATCACTCAGCTTGATGAAGGGCGGGCTCCCATCAGCCCCCTCCCGAGCCAGGAGCACCTTCCGGGCTGAGACGTTGCCATGCGGGAGGCCTTTGTCCTCCTAAGTGGGCCGGGCATAAGGAGATGCCGGGGAGGGTTTGATGCGTGAATATGCTGGCTGCTGACTGCTATGCGCCCTGCGAAGCCCCCCTGGGGCTGCTCAGACCACACTCTAGAATCTTCCCTAGAATACTGGCAGCCTGACTGGCCTCCTCTAGTCCACCCCCTATTACGATGCCCCCCCCCCCGCCACCCCACTTCTCGAATACTGCTCTCCCACCCTGTGGCTGGCTCCCCATTGGCTTCAGGATAAAGACAAAGGTCCGCCCTGACCAGTTTGGCTCAGTGGATAGAGCGTCAACCTGTGGACTGAAGAGTCCCAGGTTTGATTCCGGTCAAGGGCATGTACCTTGGTTGCGGGCACATCCCCAGTAGGGGGTGTGCAGGAGGCAGCTGATGGGTGTTTCTCTCTCATGGATGTTTCTAACTCTCTATCCCTCTCCCTTCCTCTCAGTAAAAAAATCAATAAAATATATTTTTTTTTAAAAAAAAGACCAAGGTCCTCAGCCTGGCGTTCAAGGCCTTTTGAAGTCCAGCCCTTCTGCATTCTTCCCATGAGCTCTCACACCCCACCCTGGTCTCCTGCCAAGTGAACGAAATGATGCACCCCGACATGAAACGTCCCCTCTTCGCTGCAAGGCCTTTGCCCAGGCTGTTCTCTCAGCCTGACACGCTCTCCTTGCTTTCTCCTCATGATGAGCTCCAGCTCAACCTTCCAGGCCCCGGCTCTTGGGGAAGACTTCCCCCTGCCCCAGCCTCATGGCTCACTACTCCCCGGTACCCACGTGACCGCTGTTCCCTTCCTCTGCTCTTACACCTCTGAGCCTGTACATATGCTTTGCCCTCCATCTAAAATGCCTCCCCTTGCACCCTTGCCAAACTGCTATCCATACAAAAGAACCTCAACCCCCCTCCTCTCTGAGAATGGAGGATGGAGCAGGCAGAGGAGCACTCACCAGATAGTTGAGAGCATAGGCCAGCTGTTTGATCACCTGAAGCTTCCAGCTGGCCGGCACCAAATGGCCACACTTGCGCAGGTAGGTGTCCAGTGCTCCCAGGCGTACAAATTCCTGCACCATGATGCCTGGCGGCAGCACAGGGAAGGGCAGGGTTGGGAGGCAGGACTGCATCCTGTGCGACAGGCTCCTCCTCAGGAGTCACTACACTCTGTGCTGGCTGTTCCCTCCCGGCTCCTCCATCCTCACCCTGCTCACCTCTCCACCCCCCCTCCCCCCTCTCAGAACGCTCTGCCTGAACTGCCTGGAAGGTTCTGAGCTCTCTCTGTATCTCACATCCAGCCCTTTGCGTATTTGGTGTCTTCTGCCTAGAACACCCCTCTTCTCTCTCTTCCCTAATTCCTACCAATCCTCACCACCCCAGAACCGTTGCCTGATCTCCAGGCCGTGTCGGCGGTCTCTGGCCACCCTGGGTGCCCTGTGCTGTCCCCATCGCACACGATCATGTCACCTTGCCAGCCTGTCCCGTTCTTGGCTGTGCACCCAACTCCTGGGGTGAGCTAAACGGGTGGGATGGAGGGTGGAGAGGCAGTGTGGCCCTGACAGAGTTGCAGAAGGGCAGTCAGTGACGTGACATTGGAACCAGGTCTGGTTTGAGAGTGTTCTGGGGCTGGTATTGGTGGGAGCCTGGAGGGTGACTGAGGGGCACATGTACAGCGATGGGCCCTGTGTGTGTATTTCTAACGCTGCCATGGAGAGGCTCAGTGAGGCGGTGAGGGTGGGGGTAGAGGGTGAGGAGAGGGGTGGGGCACAGGGTGTCTCTTACTGTCTCCGGCCATGCACACGCCATGAAGCAACACGAGATGCTGGTACGACACTTGGCTCATCAAACTCGCTGCTTCCAGGAATGACTGGGGAGGTCAGGAGGGAGAGAAGATGCATGGGTTCCTCTCACTCCAGGATCCGACCAGAGACCCCAAACTTGCAGCTCACAAACCTGCCTTGGGAGGAGGCCTGGCCCCAACTTTTTCTGGGCCTGGGTCCCACTGTGAGTAGACACCGCACGGTATATCATAATTTTCTGATGGCGGCTGGAAGTGGGCACTGTAGTCTACCTCGAGTCTCTCACAGGTAAGTGGGAGATTTGGGGGTTAAGCAAAGCCTAGCCCCTCTGATGCCTCCATCGGCACCACCCCCTGCCCTTTGCACACTCCTCTCTAGCCCACTGGCCTCCTCACTGTTTCTCAAATGTGCCATGCTCAGTCCTGCCTCAGGACCCTTGCACTGGCTAGTGCATTCTTTCCATTTGCGTCGGCCATGGAAAGAATGTTCCCCAGCTCTTCTGTACTTCATCATTTGGAGGTGCTGTGGCTACATTTCTGTGTCTTAAAATGCCTCTGATTCCATGACCCTCTCTCCAGCCAGCCCTGACCCCAAAGGCCTGGTCCCCACCCGCTCACCTCCATGCAGTGCTTATGCTTAGCATCCAACACTTTGAGCAGCACCTCCGTCTCCCGCGGCTCCCCATCCACCGTCTCGTGGCGACAGCCCCGGTAAATCTTGGTGAAGGATCCATGACCCAGGTTCTCACACTGGAGGGTGAGGGGACAACAGGAGAGGCCAGTAAGGGCACTCCTGTGGGATTCTGACCCCCCCCCCCCCAACCCCCCGCCCTCTGGCCTGAGCAAGGCACAGGCACTGGTCCCATTTTACAGATGAGGAAGCAGAAGCACAGAGAGGTTACATCACATGCCTGAGGCCACACAGCAGAGGTGGATGCAGACCAGGTCTCTGGACTCCAGCTGAGGTCCCCATCCACCCCTGCTTCCTGAGGCTCCTTACCCACTCCAGGCTGTCAGCGGCGATCTTGTGAAATGTCATCTGACTCAGCTGGCATCCCGAGTGGGGCTGAACAGGGGATGATGTGGGTGGACTGCAACCTCTCCGGACCACAATCAGGTTGGACTTTTCTACAAGGAGGGGGTGGAGAGAGAAAAACCAGAGGTCAGAGGTAAAAGGCCCTCAAAGGTTTGCTCACTTCCTGTCTTAGTTTGGAGTCGCCCCAGGAAGCCGGCCCTGAGATGAGGACTCCAGGGCACATGTTTCACTTGAAAGGAGACTGCAGGTAGCCCCTGGGTGGGGGGTTGGGAAGTGAAACAGAGAGGGAAGGACCTGCGGGGGGTGCCAATGAGCAACCAGCACTATGGTCAACCGGGTCTCAGGATTGCCTGGGGCTCTGGGAGACTCAGCACTCACACCACAGAGCTGCCCCATCCCAGGGGTTTGTCTGAGAGTGAAATTCACCCAGAGGGAAGGGCAAAAGATGAAGGGAGATTGAGTGCTAGTGGCATCCCTCCTTCAGATTCTGGATTCAGCCGAAGGCAGTAATCTATCCCACAAGCCAATGAATCAATTTTTTTTCCCTAAAGCACTTGCATTTTCTGCCACTTGCCACCCAAGAGCTGTGACAAACAGAAGAGCAGGGCTCCAGATGACTCCTCAGCTCAAGGGAAAGGGCAGGCTCACCTTTGGGCCTTGGGGTGCAGCAGAAGGTGAGGTTCAGAGCAACCCCGTCTACATGCAGACCACCGTCCCAGCAGGCCGCCAGGAGCTCTCGGAGACTGCTATGGGGTCGGCCAAGGCCAGCCAGGGAGAAGGTTCCTGTGGGGTCGCGCCGGATGAGGCAGCCCTTGTAATCGGGGCCCAGCGGGGTCTGCAAGGAGAAGTGGTCCCTGAGTGGGAGTAGGCCACCCTGCTCGCTCTCTCCCTCTTCCTGGAGCACCACAGCACTCCAAGCCTTTGCACATGCTGTTTCCCTCCACTGGGAATGTCTCCCCTTTCCTTCTTCAGGAAGCAAATGCTCACACATCGTTCAGGTCTCCACTCAAATCTCACCTCCTCCAGGAAGCCCTCCCTGACCTCCTGGGTCCTAGCAGTGGACTAACCTGGACACACACAGTGAGGAGGAAGCTGTCGAAATCCTGGGGGCTGCGGCGGAGAACGTAGGAGCCAGGAAGGGAGCCTCCAGTCTTGAGCTTGTTGATGGCAAAATCCAGGCTTGGGGAAAGGTGGAAGGGTACCAAGATTGCAAGACAAAGAGATGGAGGCAGAGAAACCAAGCCAGGCCTGGTTTCTAACTCTGGTCTCTCTGAGGCCCTGGGACCCTCACCAGGTAACCTTCCCTCCCTCCCCCATATGGAAAATGGGCCAAATGATGGGTTTCTGCCTGGGAGATTAAGCAAGAGGAAATGGCCTGGGACCCCAGGCGTCAGAAGGAGGGACATGGTTGCCGGGGTAGCAAGAGACCCCAGCCTCTTTGAGTGCTGACTGTGCACCAGCCGCTGTCCAGCACTTGACCCCTTGCCCAGGGCTCCGGGAAGGCGAGGACATTGAGGCACCAAGAAGGGGAGTGACCAGGGTTTGGACCCGGGTGGAACAGGCTGCCCAGGGCGGGTATGGAAGGCCGGTCCTTACGTGATGGGGCCGTGGCACTGCTGGGCCACCTCCTCCAGCAGCCGCGGCGGCGCCACCTCCTTGCAGAAGTAGTGCTGGGAGTCCGTGGTCAGTCGGAAGTAGCCGTCCACGAGCGCCACGAAGGACAAGGAGGCTGGCAGCCCCGGGAACTCAGCCTCCTGCGAGGGGCCGAGGGGTCGAGCGCCGCGTTAGTGCCTGTTGTGGTCCCCGCTCTCGGGTAAGTCGGAAGAGGGGCGTCCAGCACCCACCAGGATCTGGTTGTCTGTCCTGGTGATGGTGACCAGGCGATGCTCCCCAGCGGGGCCAACGCGCGGGGCCTGCTTGATGCTGATGTCCACGATTTCTGGGAAGTCGCAGAAAGGCTGGAAGACCTGGGAGGGAGGCGGGGGCCTGAGGGCGGGAGCCCGCTTTCTCGGAGCCCCCAAACGCTCTTGGAAGCCTGAACCCCACCAGCCCACACAGTGAACCCCGCAGCTCGCAGCCGGGCCCAGTCCATGCCTTTCCCACCTCGCCCCTGCCAAGCCCCCCTCTTCTACTAATCACACCCCTCTCGACCCCTGCCCTGCCCATCCCCAAATTTCCCACACCCGACCTCTGCCAAAACCCTCCTCCATTTCAGTGGGAACCTTCCCTGAGCCCCTCCCTTGCTGAGCTCGGCTTGATTTCCCCGCCTCTCTCAGTCCAGTCGGAAGCCCCACCCCCTCCCTTAGTCCCGCCTCCTCCTGTACCATCGGTTCGCTCCGCCCAACCAGCTCCCTCCCTCTCAGCCCCGCCCATTCTTATTCCCGCCTCCTCGCTCAGCCCCGCCCCTCACTCTGCTAGCCACTACCTGAGCCCTCCCAGTCTCTCCCCAGCTTCGGCCCCGCCCCCAAGAGCCCTGCCCATTCCCCGCCCCTCCCACATAGGCCCCGCCCCCGCCGTTGGCCCCGCCCATATTCTACGGGCACCTCCTGTGTTCCTGGACTCCAGGCGATGCCGCTGCTACCGGCCACGCGGAGCAGCCCCTTCGCCTCTTGACCCCCAGCCGACCCGGGGAGGCCCACGAGGAAGGTCTCCGTGGCCCTCGCCAGGTCCAGTCTCTCCAGGTCCATGATGTACTTGGCCATGAGTGAGTGTCTGTCCGCCTGGCAGGTGGCCACGCGGAGCAGGGCCTGGCGCACCCTCCTCCGGATGCGCCTCCGCGTAACGAAGCTCAGGCCCTGGATCAGGTCGCGCAGGCCCGGGGGCAGGCAGGTCTTGTAGCTGTGAGTGGGGGGAGTGGACTCTCAGTGTGGGAACGAGTCCCGGCAGGGACTGGCAGGGACGCACCCCGCCCAGGCTGTGGGTGAGGGGCCGTAGTGTGGCCTGTCTGTAGGCATGGGGACACACTCAGGGGCGTGCATGGGAGCAGGGCCTCAGTGTGGCGAAGGTCACTGGGGCCCACAGGACAGACAGGGACACGGGCAGGCCTTCGGGGGCAGGAGGCAGGGCCCTGGAGCCTCAGTGGGGCATGGGACTGGGTTGAGGCCTGGGTCATCACATGGACACACTGCAGGCTTGTAGGTGGGGAGCCTTATGGGGTTCCTGAGCTCTGGGATGCCCTGGTGGAGCCGTGTGTGTGCACTCCCAGCTAGCAGCTGGGCACCACAGCCTGGAGGCCCTCACCTGACGGTCTTCAGCAGATCCTCCGGCTGCTGGGCCTGCTCACAGGCCATCCGGGCCAAGTCCAGCACAGCCAGGCTGAGACATTCGCCCTGCTCCTTGAGGCTGAGGCCCACCGGAAGGCGGCCGCTCACCAGGTCATTGCGGTGCTGGGAGCCGGTGATAGCCCAACTGTGAGCCCTGAGGTTGCCCTGTGGCCCCCCACCCCCACCTGGGTTGCCACAGGGAGGATCAGCCAAGGCCACCCCTGAGGTGGCTCTGCAGACCCCCAACTCTGGGCCAGGCCCCACACAGACCCCTACCTGAGCAAATAGGTATTCCAGGACTGGCAGGTCAAGGATGGCGCTGGCCAAGTCCTTTCGAAGCCCGAAGCGGTGACACGTCTCTAGCCCAAACCAGTTGGGGAAGTAAAAGCTGTGTAGGGGAGGGGAGAACCCTAGAGTGTGGGGTATTAGGGGGGCGGGGGTAGAGGACTGTGCCAAGACCTCACAGAGCCCAGGGTGTGCCAATGAATTGCGGTGTGACCTTGGGCAAGCCACCTACCCTCTCGGGCCTCAGTTTCCCCATCTGTGAAATGGACAGTGATCACACCCTCCCTGGAGCGCTCATTGTGAGGTACAGGGAAATGATACATTGTAGGATCACTGTTTCAAACTCCCATTTCCTAAGCCCTCAGCCAAAGGCTGGGGGCAGGGGGCGGGGGGATGGGGGGGAGAGCGGCGGTGAGGGGTGCTTGGCCGGGGGGAGGGGGGGCGCTTCCTACCGGAGCCTGTAGACAAGGACCTGGGTGCCCTCATCCTCCACGGAGAAGATGTGGCTCGGGGGGAACCAGCAGGACAGGTCCTCCAGGGCCAGGGCAAAGAGGGAGTGGTACACGGGCAGGATGCCTGAGGGGAGGCCCTTGTCAGCTCCCTCCTGGCCTCCACCTGTCCTCTGCAGCCCCCAGACAGTGCACAGGGCTCTCTGGCACCTTCAGCTACGACACTGCTCCACCCCTGCTCACACACTCCAGGGCGCCCATTGCCCTCAGGAGAGAAGCCACTCACCATCTTCTCAGGGATCTCCCCCTCTCCCCAGGGTGTCTCTCTCCCCTCTACTCTTTACCTGGAGGATGATCAGCTGTTTTCCCTCCTGTGCTATCACATGCCATTCCCTCCTCCCTTACCAAACTCCTACTCATCCCGCAAAGCCTCAGTTCCCATGCTGACTCAGGCTGGAGCTATTCTACCTCCCAATCCGGGCCCCTCACTCCTACCCATCCCTCTGGCCCCGCATTTTAAGGGCCCACTCACCACTGGCCTTAGCAGCCCGAACACACAGCTCTTCAGCCGAGTGGTCCCCAAAGGAAAAGGTTAGGCGCCGAGGGGGCCCAGGACCCCGAGGGGGCAGCAGCACATGCAGGGCACCAGCCTCGGAAGACGAGAGGCTGTAAGAGCGCTCGGGGATCAGGGGTGTCTCTTCACCGGGAGGCGCCATGAGTGCAGCTGCCTGGACAGTGGGCAGGCCCTGAGTTCTGGGCAGAGGGGCAAGACGACATAGAGTAAAACCTTGATATCACGGGCTAATTTGGGCGAGGCGGGGGTCTGTTAAAGCCCAGAGTCCATTCTATAATAAGTGGGTTTTCTGAATGTGTATGTTAAAAAATTGACAAATTAGTTCGTTTACCTGTTTTTTACTTCTGTAGACACATTTGTGTGCTTAAAATTAAGTATGTGTGGCCCTGGCCGGTGTGGCTCAGCGGTTGAGCATTGATCTATGAACCAGGAGGTCATGGTTGGATTCCGGGCAGGGCACATGCCTGGGTTGTGGGCTGGATCCCAGTAGGGGTGCGTGCAGGAGGCAGTTGATCAATGATTCCCTCTCAACATCGATGTTTTTATCTCTCTCCCTCTTCCTTCCTCTCTGAAATCAATACAAATATATATTTTAAACGTCAAGTATGTAGGAACAGTTTAATTTCACAGAAAATTTTCTATGCCTATGACTATAATCTTAAATTTATACCGAAGAGGTCTGGTAAATGCACGCACTCACCAGTCGCAGGGAGTAAGCAGTGCAGAGGGCTGGGTGTGGCTCAGTGCACATTGGGACACGGGCCTCTGCAGAAAGTCACACCGATAGACACAGAACCAGTTGCGTGCTGGGTGACCACGTGCTAATCGTTCCGGAACATTGTTTAGGAGCGGTGACTCTTGGACTTAATATGTAAACTATAGTTGTGGATATGTAATATTTATTTCTGTCAGCGGAATTATTAGTGTTTTTTCCCAACATATGGTCTATTCGCTAAAATTTGTTCATAATAACAATGAATTGCCCTGGCTGGTTTGGCTCAGTGGATAGAGCATCGGCCCGTGGACTAAAGGGTCTGGGGTTTGATTCCGGTCAAGGGTGCGTACCTTGATTGCCGACTTGATCCCGGCCTGGTCGGGGCTCGTGGGTCTCTCACATCGATGTGTCTCTCTCTGTGTCTCTTCCCATCCCTTCCACTCTCTCTAAAAATCAATGGGAAAATATTTTCAGGTGAGAAGTAAGCAAAAATAATAAAATGACAGTGAATTAATAACAAAAAAAACCCCTCTGTTAATTTAATTTAGTGGTTCTCAACCTTCCTAATGCTGTGACCCTTTCATACAGTTCCTCATGTTGTGGTGACCCCCAACCATAAAATTATTTTCGTTGCTACTTCGTAACTGTAATTTTGCTACTGTTATGAATCGTCATGTAAATATCTGATATGCGGGATGTATTTTCATTGTTACAAATTGAACATAATTAAAGCATAGTGATTAATCACAAAAACAATATGTAATTATATATGTGTTTTCCGATGGTCTTAGGCGATCCCTATGAAAGGGTCGTTCAATCCCCAAAGCGGTCGCGACCCGCAGGTTGAGAACTGCTGATTTAATTATAAGTAAATCTTGGTTAAAAGCATTTTAAAATTAACAGGATATTATTTTTCACAAACAGAAATTTTGTCCATTATAGCCCAAATCTGTTAAATCAAGCTCCACAAAATGCAGGGTTTACTGTACAAACCTCCTAAATTGGGAAGGGGTGGGGGTGGGGGTGGGTGAGGTAGGGATTCGGCTGGAAAAAGAGAAAGAAGAGAGGGACAGAGATACACAGAGAGAACGAGAAAGATGGGGGGGGGGGGGCGTGCTGAGCATGCCAGGCGGGTGAGGAGCCACGGCCTGTCTGTGCTGGGGGCTGGAAGCTGCTCTGCACCCAGATCGTTAGTGCCCGAGGCAGACATCTCCAGTCAATCTGCAGCCCCTGCCCCAGGAAGGCAGGAGCAATTGATAACAGATGTGCAGATATGCCAACCAGGAAGCAGATGGGTGCTGGCTTTTGCACATAAGGGTTCACAGGAGTAAGGGTGTCCGTCACTCCCTGCTGGTCGGAGTGGTACTCAAGCACTTCCAGCTGGAAGCTTCCGCATCTGACGTGGTTCGTGCCCAGGGGGCAGACCCAGTCTGATGACTCTGCCCACAGGGGTCCCTGTGTCTGACTCACCACCACCATCACCACCATCTCTGTCTCTATCACTCCTATCACCGAGCCCCTCTGGGCATCTCAGGCCCCAGGGCAGGACGCCCACGAGGAAAATACCCCCTTTATTCACAGCCACCCTCCAGCATCACCACTGGGGATCCCCAGAGCTCAGGGCCCCTGGCTGGGCTGGGCAAAGGGTTGGTCTTTGAACCCAATGAGGAAAATCGGGGAGGTGGTCAAGATCCACTTAAACTGCCCAGAATTAAGACAATACAAAGAGAATGTTGGGTAAAAAAAAAACTATGTTACAAAATAATAGTAGGGAATGGGAGTAAGAGGGGACAGCATTAATGTACTTGTCACACACTCAGAATATCAGCCTGGGGCTGGGATAGATGAAGACCCCAGGCTCTGGGTTCAAATCCCAGCCCCCCACCCCAGCCCACCCCACCCCCATGTCCTGGCCATGTGACCCTAGCAGGGCTCCTCCCACTGGGTCTCTCTGTCAATTGTGAAATGAGCTAACTCCTCACCCACCTCAGTGAGGCGGTGCCCTGAGCCCGGCCAGAGGTGTCAGCCCCTTTAATCTGCAGGAGCGTACCCAGTCCTTAGCGAGTGAGCACTGGACAGAGCCAGCAAACCACACAGGGAGATCCCTGGCAAGGTGATTTAGTGGCTCCTGTCAGGGAGGGAGGGTGTGGTAGGGACAGGACTTTCCCCTAGGAACACCTCAGTGCCACCAGCTCCCAGACCAGCCATGGGAGCATTCACAGCCTGAGGAGCCCGGGGACCCCGTCACCCCACAGCGGGGACCACTGTCCTGCTTCTAACAGCCACCCTGATCTTGCCCGACTTTGCACTTTCATAAAAACAGAATCAACACAGCATGTCTTCTCTTTAAAATAAGTCTTAAAAAAAAACCAAAAAAACTCCCACATGATTGTTTAAATATCGAAAGTAAAAAAAAGGAAAACCCAGAGGTGAAAACCCACGGTTTGGGGATGAGAAAAATGCCCTTGTGTTGACACCAAAATTCCCACATGCTGGGTCGGCCCAGGCTCTGGCGGGGGCCGCGAGGGTCTGGGCTGGAGCTGGTCCCCGAAGCCAGTACGGGGATTGACTCGGGTCCCCAGAGCTGGGACGGTGACGCCTCATTTTATGGCCGACAAAGCCGAGGCCCCCAGAGCCAGGGCTCAGCCAGCGTCCAAGCTCACATGAGGCCCGCAGCTTTCCGCGCCGGCCGGGAAGGCGAACTCGCCCTGGCGGTCACAGTGCCCTCCGCTCGCCCTGACATCCCCAGACCCAACCGTGTGCCCCCCTGGGCCTGGCCAGAGCCCGTGGCACCACCAGATCTTACCTGGCAGGTGGGGACCCTGGGCCAGCGACGGAAGGCAGAGCCTGGCAGTGGGAGGAAAGCCCCGCTGGGCTCTTTCCTGTGTGGGCCCCTCTGCTTCCTGAGCGGCTGTCACTTACCGAAAGTCATGGCCTGTGGGGGACGGGGGCGGGGAGGTGAGAGGGCCCAGCTGGGGAGGGGCAGAGATTTCCAGAAGTCTGCACAGCAGCGGATCACGTAGGGGTCTCAGTATGTTAAGGGCAGAAATAGAGAAAAGGGGACTAGCCATAATGATAAGAAATATTGATCATGTTGTTCACAGTGATTGTTCTGTGCTGATTAGAGGAAGCGCTTTCTAACTGGGCTGAGAGTTGTACGCCCTGGGACGTGAGGACTAACGTTGGAATGCAGTCCATCTGCTCCCGGAGGCGCCCGCCCTCTGCCACCCCCTCAGCCCGCATGGCCTGTACCCTGTTAGCTCTATGCCTTACCTACTTCCCCGGGCCTGCAGTTCCTCCTGTCCCATGAAATCTTTACCTCCGACCCAATAGAAGCAGCTGGCTGATGGGGAGGGACAGAGCAGATTCGCCTGGATGACTTGCTGCTCTCCCATGTGCCGGCATTATCAGAACAAACACTCATATCTGATTCAACCCTGTGTCTGCTTTATTGGCTCCAGTAGTGACAGGCAGCCTGGACCCATGCGTTGTCCGGTTACAAGCAGGCTCCAGACCCACTCTCTGTGGGGTCCTAGCAACACCCCAGCTCCCCAGGCCTCAGTTTACCCATCTGTGGCATGGGTAGATGGGGCACCCAGAGGAACTAATTTTATGCCCAGGGAAGGGAACTGGGCTGGATCTTCCCAGAAAGGAGGCCAGGAAGTTGTCTCAGACAAAGGTCAAGTTCTCCTTCCAGCTGTATCTCCCAGGAGGCCCCGGAGGGGCAGAGCCCCCCCCCCCCAGTGCATGGTGCCCTGTGCCCAGCCCCCAGCTGCTCCTGCCCGAGGGCACACCTCACCATCTGTCTGGCAGGGAGGCAATTAATCGTCATGGACAGCAAAGAAAATTAGCTGACAGGCCAGGGCCCTGTGGGCCTGGGCAAAGGCCAGGATCCATCCAGCTGGGATCTGAGGCAGGACACGGAGCTCTCCTGGCAGAGGGCACCCCAAGGACAAAAGCATGGAGTGAGCTGAGCAGTTTAAAGAGCAGGAGGCCCCTAGGGCTGGAGGAAGTGAGGCGGGCGAGGACAGAGGGTGGGGTCTGAGTGATGGTTTGTGTGTTTAACTCCCCTGAAGCGGTCCTCAGTGGAGGAAGCTGGACCCCGTCCAGGGGAGACTGGGGCCAGTGTCCTTAATAGGATATGAACCATGCGAAGAAATTTGAGGAGAGATTTTAGAGGACTCTTTTATCTCGGTAATCCCATCACACGTCCTGGCCCAAAAATGACTTAGGTATGTATTTTGTTGACTTTAATGCAATCTTCCAGATACTTATTGGACACCTCCCCGTGAAGGGTACGAGGAGGACACAGCCGGAAACACAGCAGACACACCCTCCGGGGAGATGACAGGAGAGAAATCTATTCCCTATGAGTTGTTGCAGTGGCCCTTGGGCCCAGGCTGCTAGGAGAGGCCCCTGAGTCTGGGAGGGCTTTCTGGAGGAAGCAACTTTTAAAAAATATATATATTATATTGATTTTTTTTTTAATATATTTTATTGATTTTTTACAGAGAGGAAGGGAGAGGGATAGAGAGTTAGAAACATCGATGAGAGAGAAACATCGATCAGCCGCCTCCTGCACACCTCCCACCGGGGATGTGCCCGCAACCCAGGTACATGCCCCTGACCGGAATCGAACCTGGGACCCTTCAGTCCGCAAGCCGACGCTCTATCCACTGAGCCAAACCGGTCTCGGCTATTATATTGATTTTTTACAGAGAGGAAGGGAGAGGGATAGAGAGCCAGAAACACCCATCAGCTGCCTCCCACACACCCCTCACTGGGGATGTGCCCACAACCAAGGTACATGCCCTTGACTGGAATTGAATCTGAGACTCCCCAGTCCACAGGCCGACGCTCTAGCCCAGGGGTGGGCAAACTTTTTGACTCGAGGGCCACAATGGGTTCTTAAACTGGACCAGAGGGCCGGAACAAAAGCATGGATGGAGTGTTTGTGTGAACTAATATAAATTCAAAGTAAACATTACATAAAAGGGTACGGTCTTTTTTTTTTTTAGTTTTATTCATTTCAAATGGCCGCATCCAGCCCGCGGGCCGTAGTTTGCCCACGGCTGATCTAGCCACTGAGCCAAACTGGTCAGGGCGAGGAAGCAACTTTGATACTAAAATCTGTTGTGTCCAGATTTCAAGATTCCCAAGAACCCACAGGGAGCCAGCGAGTCCGATGCAAAAGCAAAGAGTCCTTCATTTCGAACTAGTTCGGCTCCCCGACCACACTCACCGATGCAACGGTAGCCCAGTGGCCGAGAGAGAGAGAGAGAGAGAGAGAGAGAGAGAGAGAGAGAGAGAGAGAGAGGCCTGATGGGACTGTGGGTTTTATAGTAAGGGCAGGGGAGGGGACTGTGGGCCCCGCCGATTGGCCAGGCGCGAGTCGGGTCTTGTTACACAGGATGTGGTCATCTCTATGGCGCACACGTCCCTTGATTGTCATTGGTTAGTTTAAAGAAATCCTGGGCGTGGCCAGCAGGGTCCTGGGCTTCCGGGAAGAAGGCACTCTCCTGAGCACATGGTGGCTGCCCCAAAAATGGAGGACCCAGGGCAAGATGGAGGGCGCAGTCCTAGCCCCCCCCCCCCCCCAGGGCGAGCTGAGCCTGGGCTCCAGGGGCCAGTCCGGTTGCCGGGGGTCCAGCAGATCGACCAGTTCCAGCCCAGACAGGAAGTCCACGTCCTCCGTTTCGTTCGCGGGGGCACCGGCGATCGCCTCCTCCTCCATCTCCTCGGGCGAGGGCACGCGCCCCACCCCGCCGCCGCTGCCGCCGCGTGGGTCGGGTCCGGTCCGGGGGCGGCGGGCGGGGGGCGCCTGCGCCGGGCTCCCGCCGTGGGCTGGGGAGTTGGTGCCCGAGGCCGCCAGCAGCGTGGTCAGGCTGTGCCTCATGGGGCCCGGCGGCCGGCCCACGTAGGCCCCGCGACGACTCGCCCTTTCATTCCCCCCCTTGTCTTGGAACTTCCGGCTCAATCATGAGACGGACTGCATTTCTATTCCACCGTTGCTAGAGGCCCATACTGGGCACACAGAACTATCAACTGAACTATCCCTATAAGCTTAACAAATGGTCCGGTGGAAGGGAAAGAAACCATTTTAGATTTAACAACTTCTATTGAAATAGGATTTTTCTTCTTAAAATTCCTCCATGGCTATCAAAAAGCCAAATCAAGATTAATTTATCTACTGTCCTGATGTTTGCATAAATACAACAAGAATGGTAACTGACTACCTTTGCTGGAATTTCATGGTTGAACCTTAATGTGCCCCGTAGGGCCAGGAAGCCAAGCCATCCAGCTGCCATCAGGCCTGCTGCAGTATCTGCTGAGTTAGGTGAATCCCTCACCTGTAGCAACTCCACCTGAGCCCACGCTCCAGGCTTTAAGGCCCATCTCAGTAGCCCTCCTACTTGTTGCGGCCCAGAGTGTGTGGGGGTTCCGCAGGGACGCAGAGGCATCTTTACTGCTCCCCTTCTACTCTTACCAACCGCCAGTGATGGTAGGGCATGGGCCTGACGCTCCAGCGCCAGCCATCTTCAGGGCTCCCAAGCAGGATACCAGGCTTTCTTTGTGGCATTCTTACTGGCTTCAAGTCTTTAGAGCTCAGACAGGGCTCTTTAAAACATGATACTCCAGTCAAAGTTTTCCGTTAATAAAACTACTATTAGGAATCAGTCTTATTGTATCTATGCAAAGCCTGATGTTTGCCATGACTTATTTAGCATTGCCAGATTTCGAAGGAATTACATAAGGAGAAAAACATACTGATCTGCTCTAAGATTTTCTGACTTTCCTTGCTAATTCCTTTTCATGGATTTAAAACAAAACAGTAACTGTTGGTATAAAACCTTTTTTCTATGCATAACCATGCCTCAGACCTTCTATTCTAAACAGGCTTTTTCCAGCTTTACTACCCCTGACATGGGCATGGTGACTCAGGCCTCCAAGACAGTATTACAGGCTGCCAACTGTTAGCTGTCTCTCAACAGAGACCAAAACCTGATGGGCACCGTTCCCTGCCCAGTTGGACACCTGCCCTCTTGGCAGCTAGGCACCCTTTACTTTTGGGGGTCACCCCACACAGCTCCCTTCCAAGACAGCCAACATACATTCAAACCTGCCTATAAATGGTCCTTGTCTCTTTGGAGCCATGTCCATGAAGATGTAGGCATTATCTATGTGTATTACACAGTATTGTAGGGGCTCCTGGTGACAGGAGTGATCGCGAGTCATGTTACCGGCATCAGGCAGGTCGAGCACGCCGTAGCTTGAGCTTGAGCGGGTTGCGTTGATCTCGATCGATCGATGCTCCATTTGGTGATGAAGTCTTTCCGGGTCATGGATGGATGAGTGTGATGGACCCAAGTCGCGACGTCATCTACCTTGAGAGCGGTGGGGGTCGTCAGCACCACAGTGTAGGGACCCTTCCAACGTAGCTCTAGGGTCTCCCAGCAGTACCTTCTGATGTAGACCCAATCTCCTGGTCTGTGCTGATGAGGAGTTGGGGTTGGGCTGGTCCCATAGATGGCGCGGAGGCGCGACCAAATGTCCTCGTGCGCCCTCTGGAGCCCTCTCAAGGAAAGAGATTGTTAAAGAAAAGCCACCCAGTCCTTGCCAGTCTCTGAGTCAGATTCCTCCTCTTTTGGAGAACTTCAAAGTCCTGATGGCTTCTAGGTAACCCTGTTTATCAGTTACAGCGCTCTGCTTTCTTGTCTTTCTACCAGTTCCCTTTGTGGCAGAGCAGCAACCAGGCCTCTTTCAAGGGAGTGCGCTAGAAGTGGGCATCAGCCCCTCCTTTGCTAGCAGCAACAGGTACCAAACCCTTTCAGTACATTTGACCAGCTTCATTCCCGCCCACCTTTACAGATTCTAAGGCCCATTGTTTTCCTTTAACCAGCAAGCTAAATGACACTGGCCTGTATTATTTAATTCAGCACAGGCAGGGGGAAGGGCCCATGGAATCTCTGCCCTGAGGAACTGTGAGCCCCACCCTTAAATGTCCCAATCAGACTAGAAAAGTCACAGATATCTTTTAAATCTACCCCAGAATTCCAAAATCCCAACCTAGCACAGAATATACTTCCACATTTACATGAACAAATAATTGTACCCAAGTAGACATACAAACATCAAATAAACATCCACATCTTTGAAATTTTGTACCATGTGAATGTATTACCTATTCCAGTGGTTCTCCACCTTCTGGCCCTTTAAGATCAGTATGAAACCACAGTTTCTACCTGAAATAATTGTACTTTAGAAATTGGATTACTGCTATCAGTTCCTTTTAAAGACTTTGACATAACCTTTAATTGTCCTTAGTTTAAGGAAAGCAGGGTTTTCTAGATTTCATTTCTCAATACTTAACCAACAGATTTAATTCTGTCTTCTAGATTTTTCATGAGGCAAATTACTTTTTACTTTCAAGCGGCTCTGGAGAACCACATTTGAGCCTTGCAAGACAGGTTGTTGGCCTACCTGGTCTTTTCAGATGTAAATTGACCACATTGTTTAAGATTTTGCTGCAGGCAGGAGGCGACTATCTCCTTCCTCCATCAAGAAGAGCTTTCTTAATTAACAAAGGACCAGTTCCCCCCCCCCCCCCTTTGGAAAAACTGTTCTTTATTATGGATTAGTCTTGGGATTTATCCTGCACATTTTTTTTTAAATGTATTTTATTGATTTTTCACAGAGAGGAAGGGAGAGAGATAGAGAGTTAGAAACATCGATCAGCTGCCTCCTGCACATCTCCTACTGGGGATATGCCCGCAACCCAGGTACATGCCCTTGACCGGAATCGAACCTGGGACCTTTCAGTCCGCAGGCCGACGCTCTATCCACTGAGCCAAACCGGTTTCGGCTATCCTGCACATTTGAAAGGAGACGCTAGCTTAAAACCCTATCCAAAATGGGACGGTGCACACATTAGTTTTAAGCCAGCTTTTCTCCTTACACGTGCACAGAAATCCCAGATGCATTTACTTGGGGAGGGGGTGACCTGTTTCCACAGACCCTCACTCAGGCGGCCGCCCGACCGCCACACAAAGGAGGGGGGAGGGCAGTCCCCCTCCCTCCACACTCACACACTTTCACCAGACATTAATTCAGACTTTAAACAATCCATTCAATTCCTAACAACTTCCCAACCCCTGAGGGAGCTCTAAAGCCTCCCCCAATCTCCTTGAAATGATCAATCACAATACCCAAAGGTGCAGTCTGAGTCCATCCCATAACATCCGTCCAGTACAAACACAGAACACTAAACAGGGCCCGAAAATACAGGCTTCCAATTCCATGGAAGCCAAACCCGAAAGCTAGACGTTGGCCTTACGCCAAACCGGCGGGAGAGACCCGCCTCGTCTCAAATCCACGAGGGGCATATCCATCCCTCCTGAGGGGCATATCCATCCCTCCTGGGGAGCGGAACGTCTTCCAACTCTCCCCCGCCCGTGGTTGTTCACGGCGCGTCCGCCTAGACCCCTCAGGCAATTACAGATTCCAGAAACGAGCTCACACAGAACAGAACACACAAGGACACACACCTACCGCGGTCAGTCAGACTCTACGGATCGGGGGTCCCTTGATGGTCTTGGGAACCCAGGGTGAGCCCCCAAAATGTTGTGCCCAGATTTCAAGATTCCCAAGAACCCACAGGGAGCCAGCGAGTCCGATGCAAAAGCAGAGAGTCCTTCATTTCGAACTAGTTCGGCTCCCCGACCACACTCACCGATGCAACGGTAGCCCAGTGGCCGAGAGAGAGAGGCCTGATGGGACTGTGGGTTTTATAGTAAGGGCAGGGGAGGGGACTGTGGGCCCCGCCGATTGGCCAGGCGCGAGTCGGGTCTTGTTACACAAGATGTGGTCATCTCTATGGCGCGCACGTCCCTTGATTGTCATTGGTTAGTTTAAAGAAATCCTGGGCGTGGCCAGCAGGGGCCTGGGCTTCCGGGAAGAAGGCACTCTCCTGAGCACATGGTGGCTGCCCCAAAACTGGAGGACCCAGGGCAAGATGGAGGGCGAAGTCCTAGCCCCCCCCCAGGGCGAGCTGAGCCCGGGCTCCAGGGGCCAGTCCGGTTGCCGGGGGTCCAGCAGATCGACCAGTTCCAGCCCAGACAGGAAGTCCACGTCCTCCGTCTCGTTCGCGGGGGCACCGGCGATCGCCTCCTCCTCCATCTCCTCGGGCGAGGGCACGCGCCCCACCCCGCCGCCGCTGCCGCCGCGTGGGTCGGGTCCGGTCCGGGGGCGGCGGGCGGGTGGCCTGCGCCGGGCTCCCGCCGTGGGCTGGGGAGTCGGTGCCCGAGGCCGCCAGCAGCGTGGTCAGGCTGTGCCTCATGGGGCCCGGCGGCCGGCCCACGTAGGCCCCGCGACGACTCGCCCTTTCAAAATCCAAGGACAGGTAAGATTAGCCAGAGAGTGATGTGGAGGTTGGATAAGGTCAGAGTGCTCCTGAGGAGGGCAGGGTGCCTCTGACAGGGGTAGGGTGCTCCTGAGGAGGGCAGGGTGCCTCTGACAGGGGTAGGGTGCTCCTGAGGAGGGTAGGGTGCTCCTGAGGAGGGGAGGGTGCTCCTGAGGAGGGGAGGGTGCTCCTGAGGAGGGTAGGGTGCTCCTGAGGAGGGGAGGGTGCTCCTGAGGAGGGCAGGGTGCTCCTGAGGAGGGTAGGGTGCTCCTGAGAGGGGTAGTGTTCTCCTGAGGAGGGTAGGGTGCTCCTGAGAGGGGGAGGGTGCTCCTGATAAGGGCAGGGTGCTCCTGAGAGGGGGAGGGTGCTCCTGATAAGGGCAGGGTGCTCCTGAGGGGGGGAGGGTGCTCCTGATAAGGGCAGGGTGCTCCTGAGGGGGGGAGGGTGCTCCTGTGGAGGGGAGGGTGCTCCTGAGGGGGGTAGGGTGCTCCTGATAAGGGCAGGGTGCTCCTGAGAGGAGAGGGTGCTCCTGAGGCGGGGAGGGCGGCAGAGGCCCATGTTTAGAGGGATCAGTGGCCTCGGGCGGCAGAAAAGGGCTTGGGTTTTGCCCTCAGCGCAGCGGGAGCCCCGCAGGCTGTGGCAGGAAGTGCTCTGTGGGGCTCAGTGTTTTTCTCTCACTTCCTGAGTGGCTACAGCAGCGAGAAATGCAAACATAGACACGCTCTCTTCCCTCCCCCTGAGACAGGCTGCTGCCCCCAGGCAGGACCGGAGTCTCTGGGCCCCGCAACTCCAGTGCGATGGTCACCGTGGTGTTTGAAAAATGAGAGGCGGGGAACAGGGTCAAGACAAAGGCGGCACCCTCTGCTCCAAGAGGGGGGCATGAAGGCCCCATGAGGACTTTCTGAGGAGCAAAGCCCAGGACTGGCCCCAGAGCGAACTGAAAACTTCAGTGATACAAACATCCCAATTTTTCTGCTCAAAAAAAGCCCCTAAGAAGTCAAGGAGCAAACAAAGGAAATGGGTAAAAAGTTAAACGCATATGATGGATAAAATATCCTTGTTATATAAGCAACTCCTAGGAAGCAATAAGGAAACGCAGAAACTGCAGGCTATGAACCTAGAAATCACGGAAAAGGAAGTACAAATGGCTCTTAACCCCAGTAAAAGACATTCAGCCTCGCTAAATGCAAATTAAAAGTATCAGGAAGCCATATGATACCTTCAGTGGATGCAGGAAAGATTTGGCAAAATTCAACACCCATTCATGATTTAAAAATAGGAATTCTTGCCAGGCTGGCATGACTCAGTGGTTGAGCATCATCCTATGAACCAGGAGGTCACGGTTCCATTCCCGGTCAGGGCGCATGCCCAGGTTTCGGGCTCCTTCCCCAGTAGGGGGTGTGCAGGAGGCAGCCAATCAATGATTCTGTCTCAGCATTGATGTTTCTCTCTCTCTCTCCCTTCCTCTCTGAAGTCAATAAAAACATATTTAAAAATAAAAATTCTTAGCAAACTAGTTATCAATGGGAACTTCCTCAAACTGGTAAGGAGCATCTACCGAAAGAATCTACAGGTAATCTGACACTTCCTGAGGAAGGCTGAACTGTGTCCTGAGACGGGGTATAAGACAGGTCCCCGTTCTCACCACCTGTGTTCAGCACTGTTCTGGACGTTGTAGCCATGGCCATAAGGCAAGAAAAATCAAAGGCATCAAGATGGAAAGTGTTGGATCGCAAATCAGCGAGCTGGACAAGACGCCCAATGAGCCAGCTGGTTAGGAGTCATCTTTGTTGCACGCAGGTTCAGAGCAGATTACCTCTGTTAAATCATGAGCAAACACAGGAGGGAGTATTTCCTTTTTATTTCCTTCTCCTTCTTTGTGTAAGACAGCTTGTAACCTTGAGTACATATTATAGCTAACCAAACACCTGTCCTATCTACACAGACACCTTGTAACTTTGAGTACATATCATATCTAATCACACACCTGTAACCTGGGATGAACAAACACTTGGCGGGAAATGTGAATTAATATCAGTGTCAGTGTATCAGCCCCTTTCGATGGCTAGCTTGCAAGGTCAGACAGTTCAGTTTATCTTTTCTAGTATTCGAGCTAAAAAACAAAGTTATTTTACAGTCTAAAAATAATAGCGTTGACCTACAGAATAAGAGACTGTCTAAGAATCACAGAGTAGTTCAAACAGCAGTTTTCCAAAGGAGGGATCACCGTGCTTCACAAGGGGGAAGGAAAACTGTGCCCATTTGCAGGTGTTATGATTGCTTATGTAAAAACCCAAGGAGCCCTAGCCGGCTTGGCTCAGTGGATAGAGCGTCGTCCTGTGGACCGAAGGGTCCCAGGTTCGATTCCGGTCAAGGGCACATGCCTGAGTTGGGGGCCGGATCCCCAGTAGGGGGCGTGCCGGAGGCAACCGGTCAATGATTCTCTCTCATCATTGACGTTTCTATCTCTCTCTCTCTCTCCTTTCCTCTCTCTGAAATCAATAAAAAAGTGTAAAAAAAAAACATACACACCAAAAACAAAAAAACCCAAGGACATCTATGAGAATTACTAGAACTAATAAGTGAATTTAGCAAGTTTACAGGTTAAGAAGTTAATAGATAAAATTCTATTGCATTTTTATACACGTTATATTCTTATACAGGGTGGAGCAAAAGTAGGCTTACAGTTGTTCATATAAAAAATACAATAATCAATAAGTAATAGCCGGCCGGCATGGCTCAGTGGTTAAGCATCGACCTATGAACCAGGAGGTTTGGTTCTTTCTTTCTTTCTATTTTTGTTGACTTCAGAGAGGAAGGGAGAGGGAGAGACAGAAACATCAACGCTGAGAGAGAAACATTGACCAGCTGCCTCCTGCACGCCCCCTACGTGGAGCCTGCAGGCTGACGCTCTACCCGCTGAGCCAAACCAGCCGGGCTCCCCGGGCATCCTCGGTGGAGTCTATGAAGTCCATCGCCTCTGAGCCAGGAGCTGCCGCGCTGTCCTCCTCCGGGATGCCCTGCTCTGGTAGTGCCGCTCCAAGTGGTTGGGACAATGGCTGAGCGTGAGCAAGGCCGTGATGCCCAGGGCATCCAGCATGCCCTTGCGGGAAGCACGAGAGCCCGCCCCCACCCCACCCCCACCCTCTGGTACCAGAAGGGCAGGGCTCCACGGGGCCACCCTGACCGTGGAGTGGGCGCGGCGGGATCTGCACCCCATCCCGCGCTGTCAGGGGCGTCGGTGCTCAGGGGGAGGCTGAGCCGCATGGGGGCCAGCGGTTTGCCGCACAGCCCGGGGCAGGCAGCTGGGAAGCTTCATCTCCTCCTTTGAGGAAGAAGCCGCGCGGCTGAGCTGCCCGCGCCAGGGCCAGGGTGCAGTGGCCACGCCGCTCAGCCTGGGGCACGAGGAGCTCCAGGCCACGGCGCCCCGGTCCCGGTCCCGGTCCCGGCGCCGCGCGGTGGCTGAAGCGCACGCTGGCCGGCAGGCGAGGTGCTGGGCGTTGGCGGCCAGGAGGGCAGCCCGCAGCCCGCTCCCGCGTCCGCAGGCCTCCGGCGAGCCCGCCTCCGTGACCAGGGCCGGCGGCAGCGCCCCCAGCGTGCGGGCCTTCCTGTGCTTTGTGCGCGGAAGCCGAGGGCAGGGGGGCGCGGGCTTTCGGGGAGAAGCCTGACCTGGTGACTTGCTTTGCGCCGAACCCCAAACTGCCTTTGGGCTGAGCGAGTTTGATGAGCCAAGTGTCATAGGAGCATCTCGTGTTGCTTCATGGCGCGTGCATGGCCGGAGACAGTAAGAGAGGCCCTGTCCCCCCCCCTCACCCTCCACCCCCCACTCCTCGCCCCCACCGCCTCACTGAGCCTCTCCATGGCAGCGTTAGAAATACACACACAGGGCCCATCGCTGTACATGTGCCCCTCAGTTGCCACTCCAGGCTCCCACCAATACCAGCCCCAGAACACTCTCAAGCCGGACCTGGGTTCCAATGTCCCGTCACTGACTGCCCTTCTGCAGCTCTGTCAGGGCCACACTGCCTCTCCACCCTCCATCCCACCCGTTTAGCTCACCCCAGGAGTTGGGTGCACAGCCGAGAACGGGACAGGCTGGCAAGGTGACATGATCGTGTGCGATGGGGACAGCGCAGGGCACCCGGGGTGGCCAGAGACCGCCGACACGGCCTGGAGATCAGGCAACGGTTCTGGGCGGTGAGGATCGGTAGGAATTAGAGGGGTGTTCTAGGCAGAAGACACCAAATACGCAAAGGGCTGGATGTGAGATACAGAGAGAGCTCAGAACCTTCCAGGCTGTTCAGGCAGAGCGTTCTGAGAGGGGGAGGGGAGGCGGAGAGGTGAGCAGGGTGAGGATGGAGGAGCCGGGAGGGAACAGCCAGCACAGAGTGTAGTGACTCCTGAGGCGGAGCCTGTCCACAGGAAAAGATGCTCAACCTCATTGTCATCAGGGAAATTCAGGGAAATGCAACTCCAAACTGAGAGGTTAACGGGATGGCACGCGGACAGGCTCAACGGCCATCTCAGACGGTAGATAAAGAAACATTGGCCGAAACCGGTTTGGCTCAGTGGATAGAGCGTCGGCCTGCGGACTGAAAGGTCCCAGGTTCGATTCCGGTCAGGGGCATGTACCTGGGTTGCGGGCACATCCCCAGTAGGAGATGTGCAGGAGGCAGCTGATCGATGTTTCTCTCTCATCAATGTTTCTAACTATCTCTCTCCCTTCCTCTCTGTAAAATATCAATAAAATAGATTTTTAAAAAAGAAGAAACATTGAATGTTTTTACGGGAAGGGGATGGTGGGTGGGAGACCCAAAGGGAAGGGCTGCACAGCCCCGAGCCGAGCAGACACCGGGTGGATGGCCGCAGCACCAGGGGCTGGAGTCTCACCCTCGCGGGCAGCCACTGGCGGGAAGCCCCTGTCACCAGTGGGTCTGGGGCTGGGCTGGTGGGCTGGGAACTCAGGCGTGTGATCAGGTGTTTTTATTTTTTTAAAATTTTTTAAAACATATTTTTATTGATTTCAGAGAGGAAGGGAGAGGGAGAGAGGGATAGAAACATCAATGATGGGAGAGAATCATTGACTGGCTGCCTCCTGCACGCCCCCCACTGGGGATTGAGCCCGCAACCCCGGCATGTGCCCTTGACCAAATTCGAACCTGGGGCCTTTCAGTCCGCAGGCTGATGCTCTACCCACTGAGCCAAAGGACAGTTTTAATTGCTTACATGTTCAGATGCCTGGTGTCCAGCAAATCTTCCTGGTCTCTGTCCTTCTGCGGTGAAAGCTTACAAATGGCCGTTAAGGGTTATAGGGCTGTATGTTCCTAACACAATCCACCATGAGCCACTAGCTCACATGCACCAGAATGGGCAAGATTACAGAGATTCGCAATAGCACGTGTGGGCTATGTATTGCTGCCGGGAATGCAAAATGGTGCAGCCAAACAATTCGGCAGTTTCTTCCTTTCTTTTTTTTTTTTTTTAAATATATTTTATTGATTTCTTACCGAGAGGAAGGGAGAGAGTTAGAGAGTTAGAAACATCAATGAGAGAGAAACATCTATCAGCTGCCTCCTGCACACCCCCTGGGGATGTGCCCGCAACCCAGGTACATGCCCTTGACCGGAATTGAACCTGGGACCCTGGAGTCCGCAGGCGGATGCTCTATCCACTGAGCCAAACCGGTTAGGGCTCTTCCTTCCTTTTTTAAATATGCTTGTTTGTTTGTTTTAAAAAGTATTTTTATTTATTTCAGAGAGGAAGGGAGAGGGAGAGAGAGAAACATCAATGATGATAGAGAATCATTGATCGGCTGCCCCCTACCGGCCCCACACTGGGGATCGAGCCTGCAACCTGGGCATGTGCCCTGACTGGGAATCGAACCAGTGACCTCCTGGTTCATGGGTGGAATCTCAACCCCTGAGCCTCACCGGCCGAACTGGGTGGAGGTGACCTCATAAACGAAGAACCAGGAGGTGAGGAGCATGCCAGTGGCCAACAGTACCACAGTCGATGGGGGAAGGTGGCTGGGGTCACTGGGCTGGTGTGTCTGCTCACGGCCTCAGCTCCTATTTTCTGGGCACAGGCTAACCTGCCACTGTGCCCCCTGAGAAACACACCAGCAGGAGTTGGTACGATGTTCAGCCGGAAGACCTTTATTTTTATTGATTTGAGAGAGAGAGAGAGAGAGAGAGAGAGAGAGAGAGAGAGAGAGAGAAACATCTATGTGAGAGCTGCCTGTGCCCTGATGGGGAATCGTACTAGCAACCTTTTGGTGCATGAGACCACACCCAACCCACTGAACCACACCAGCCAGGGCCAGTTTGGCAGTTTCTTAAAGTAGAATTATCCTACGGCCCAGCCATACCACTCGTAGGTACTGAGAGAAATTACAGCAGGTGTCCATATGACATAAGTGAACATCCATAGTAGTTTTATTCGTAATACTTACAAACAGAAAACAACCCAAATGTTCAGCAGGCAAACAGATGAACCTGTGGTCCAGCCATACACTGGATAGACTCGACAATAAAAGGGAACAAAATATTGATGCATGCGCCCACACGGAGCAGTCTCCGAATCATCACGCTACGTGTGTTGTATCGCAAATCAGCGAGCTGGACAAGACGCCCAATGAGCCAGGTAGTTAGGAGTCATCTTTATTGCGCGCAGGTTCAGAGCAGATTACCTCTGTCCAATCATGAACAGACACGGGAAGGAGTATTTCCTTGTTATATCCTTCTCCTTCTTTGTGTAAGACAGCTCGTAACCTTGAGTACATATCGTATTTAATCAAACACCTGTCATAGCTACACAGACACCTTGTAACTTTGAGTACATATCCTATCTAATCACACACCTGCAATACCTATGCAGGCAACTTGTAACTTTGAATACATATTATATCTAATCAAACACCTGTAACCTTGGATGAACAAACACTTGGCAGAATATGTGAATTAATATCAGTATCAGTGTATCAGCCCCTTCAGATGGCTAGCTTGCAAGGTCAGACAGTTCAGTTTATCTTTTCTATTCAAGCAAAACACAAAGTTATTTTACAGCCTAAAAATAACAGAGTTGATCTATAGAATAAGAGACTAAGAATAATGGAGTTGCCAAAACCGGTCTGGCTCAGTGGATAGAGCGTCGGCCTGCGGACTGAAAGGTCCCAGGTTCGATTCCGGTCAAGGGCATGTACCTGGGTTGTGGGCACATCCCCAGTAGGAGGTGTGCAGGAGCCAGCTGATCGATGTTTCTAACTCTCTATCCCTCTCCCTTCCTCTCTGTAAAAAATCAATAAAATATATTTTTAAAAAAAAGAATAATGGAGTAGTTCCAACAGCAGTTTTTCCAGAGGAGGGACCACTATGCTTCAAGTGCATGAAGCAAGCGCAAAGCTTACATATGAAATTTGGAACATGCAAATTCATCTTTCTTTAAAACATGAAAATTAATCTTTTTTTATTTTTTATTTATTTTTAATTTATTGCTTAAAGTATTACAAAGGGTATTACATATGTGTCCATTTTATCCCCCCGCCCTAGACAGTCCCCTAGCCTCCCCTATCCCCCAATGTCTTATGTCCACTGGTTATGCTTATATGCATGCATACAAGTCCTTTAGTTGATCTCTTACCCCCCTACCTCCTGCCCCACAACCCTCCCCGGCCTTCCTGCTGCAGTTTGACAATCTGTTTGAGGCAGCTCTGCCTCTGTATCTATTATTGTTCGAAAGTTTATAATGGTCTCTATTATCCATGAATGAGTGAGATCATGTGGTATTTTTCCTGAAAATTAATCTTGATCACAGTCATGGTTTCATAGATTTATACCCGTGTCAAAATGGTGTAAAGTGTGGATTTAAAATATGTGCAATATATTATACGTGGACTCTAAAAAGCAATAAACAAACAAAATGGAAACAAACTCATAGATACAGAGAGCAAATTGATGATCGCCAATTGGGAGGGGTTGGAGCCTGGGTAGAAAAGGTGAAGGTAGTAAGAAGTCACAGAGTCTGACTGGTGTAGCTCAGTGGTTAAGCGTCGACCCATGAACCCAAAGGTCACAGTTCAATTCCCAGTCTGCTGGGAGCCGGTCCATGCTTGCTGTTTCAAGGGACCTGGCATATATGGCGTGCTGTTCTTGATATGTTTGCTCACCTTCTTGGCACTATGTGTTTTAACCAAGGTCTCTGAGAAAGGTTGTTTCCCCAGGTAGGGATTTTCCCCTGAAGTTAGGGAGGGAATAAAACCTCTTAACTAGTGCCAGGTGGGTAATTAATCACTTTAACTACGAACAATCATGCTTAAGCTACTCCCTGGAATGAAGATAAGAAACGCCCTAACCTTTGTAATAGAGACTGATAGGATTGAATCAACTGGTATAAATACAGATGTAACAAGACAGCAAGAGACAGAACTTAGAATACAGAGCTTAGAACACAGAACTAGAGACAGAAGAACTTCGCTGGAGAGAACATGGCAAAAGATCCTGGACTGAACCTGACTACAGAAATGGGCAAGAGAACCTGACTAGAACCTGATGACTGAACCTGGCTGGAGAGCCTGGACAGAACCTGGCTGAAGAACCTAGTGAGGGAACATGGCTACAGAACCTGGCTGGAGAACCTAGCAAGAGAATATGGACACAGAACCTGGCTGGAGATCCTGAGCAGAACCTCTCTGGAGATCCTGACCAGAACTTGGCTAGAGATCCTAGCTAGGCCGCTGATGAACTGAATGCTGCCTCTATGTCATTCCTTCTTCGCCAACTCCGTCCACACCTTTGGGGACCCCTGGACCAGTCAAGGCACATGCCCGGGTTGCAGGCTTAAACCCCGGTAGGGGGCATGCAGAAGGTGGCTGATCAATAATTCTCTCATCATTGATGTTTCTATCTATCTCTTTCTCTCCCTTCCTCTGTGAAATCAAAAAATATATATATATATTTTAAAAAGTCACAGAAATGGCCCTAACCGGTTTAGCTCAGTGGATAGAGCGTTGGCCTGCGGACTGAAGGGTCCCAGGTTCAATTCCTGTCAAGGGCATGTATCTTGGTTGTGGGCACATCCCCAGTAAGGGGGGGGTGTGTGTGTGCAGGAGGCGGCCAATTGATGTTTCTCTCTCATCGATGTTTCTAACTCTCTATCCCTCTCCCTTCCTCTCTGTAAAAAAAATCAATTGAAAATACGTATTTAAAAAAAGTCACAGGAATGTAAAATACAGCACAGGGACTATAGTCAATAACAGTGTAATAACTGTGTCTGGTGTCTGGCTTACAAGTTATATAAATGTCTGATCACTATGTTGTACATCTGAAACTAATCTAATATTGCATGGCAAATGTAACTGGAAAATAAATTTTAAAAAATTTTAATGTGCAATTTAGTGTACTCCAATTATACTTCAATAACGTTGAAAAGAGGGGTAGGAGGCAGAGGAAGGAATAACAAGGGGCCATTTCCACCTGTCAGACTGACAGATAAAAGGTATGAGAACTCAGTGTATGCTCAAGGGAGTGTAGAAACAAGTCGTTTGCTGCTGTGAGGAGTGGAAATGGCTGGCTGTGCAGACTGGCTCAGCTGGGAGCTGAAGAAGTTGCCCTGGGCCCCAGGGAGTCTCCTGTAACCGAATGAGGCGTCCAGGAATGACATCCATCCAGGGTTATTTATTTACCTGAGCGCTGATTGTACCGGCAACCAGCTGGAAAGGACCTAGACGCCTAGCTGCCGAGGATGCGCTGGAACGCTCTGGCCATTCTCAGCGTGACGTGGTCGGCAGCTGTGCAAGAGAACAGGGCAGCGCAGTCCTGATGACGTGGGGAGACTGTGAGGAAAAGCAGGAGCAAATCCACCGGGGCAGGAAGGGTTAGTTTGTCAAGAGAGGAGTTGATGTAGATTTCCTCTGTGTAGACTCTCTCCGAATCAAAACATGAAAAACTTGTTCCTCTGGTGGCCCCTGGGGAGGGAGGGGTGCTGGGGAGCCATGATCAGCAAAAAGGGGAGACTTAGTTTATAGCTTTTCCCTTTGGTTGAATTTCGTATTTGTGGATAGTGTTTAAAAGGTGTTTCATACAAAAATAAAGTCTATGTAACCACACGGAATGGGAGAGCAGTGGAACGATGGGGGCTGTTACTCCGAAGTTGACCATGAACCAAAACAACCGTATTGTTACTGACAACAGCAAACGTATCCAGTGCTCAGCATGCACGGGCAGCCACCACTGCTTCTCACCCGTAGCCATTCCTTTAACCCTGAAGCCATCTCAGAGGGGTGCGCTGTGACCCCATTTACAAAGGGGGACACTGAGGCTGGGGTGTGAAGTGACAGGAAGGAAGAGGTTCCAGCTTGCTTTGCTCCCCCTCTGACCATGCCCCAGAACACCCCTCGTTAGGCTGAGCCAAGGAGAAGGGGTCCAGCTGGGGATGGGGAGACGCTACATGGAGCCCATGGGAACCCCTTCTTCACCTTCTTTTGCTTCCTAGCACATATCACTCTGCCCAGATACATATTTTTCTTATTTATTTTATTTTTGTTCATTTATTTACCCCGTTTGCCTGCCAGCTCCCCCCAGGACTGCAGGTTTTGGTTGTCCTGATCAGGGCTGTGTCCTCAGTGGGAATGAATGAATGAATGAATGAATGAATGAATGAATGAATTCGGGAGGGTTGGGAGCAGGGACAATCGGGGACAGGAGGCCAGTGTCTGGATGGGTTGGCAGCGAGGGTACAGGGGAGTGGGTGGTTTGGGGCGTTTTGAGCAGAACTCTAGCCAGGTGAGCCCTGGAGTACCAGCAGCCCAGATGGAAGCGTGGGTGAGCAGCATGAGAGGGCCGGCTTGTGGTCGGAGGTCCAGGACCAGCTTACCCGGCTGGGATTCCTGCGTGGGTGGAGGCTGGGGGGGCAGAAGGGAGGGGTGCACTGGGACCAGACAGTGTGTCCCGGGCACAGCGGGGAGCCAAAATGTACAACAACAAAAAAAGCTTTTAAACAAACATTAGCCAGATCATCCTCTTCAGCTGCAGGGTGGGTCACCCTGACCAAGACCTTGGAGTCAGACGCACGAGGCCCCAAGGCTGGGGCTCTCCGTCCCCACTTCCTCCTCCTCCCCCTCCCTTTTATTTCTGTCCTCACTATTGACTCTCCTTTGGCCCATCTCGTGCTCTCCCTGGGACACTTAGTTTGTGCCCCGTCCCAGCCCCGAGTTCCTCAGGACCTCTTTCCACCCACCATTTACTCCACATAGTCTGGGGAAACTGAGGCTCAGAGCCGCGAGTTCACACACAAAGGGAGGGGCACGACCAGCAGGGACAGGACGCCTGCCTCCCCAGTCCTGACAATTATACGCCATTTAAATCGCACAGCAACCCTAGGCGCCGGGACCTATTATTAGCCTCATCTAATGGGTGGGAAGACTGAGGGCCGGAGGGAAACTCTCAGTGGGATTCTAACCTGCCCCACACCAGCCAGTGTCCAGGCTACCTGCCCGCCGGAGACAAAAGGGCTTTGCTGCCACCTAGTGGACCTTTGGGGCAGTGCCGTTCGGATGGCGTCCCCTCTAGCCTGGAAAGGGACCAGGGCAAGACCACAAAGTAATTCTGTAATTATAAAAGAGAGGATACCTGCATTGCTTCTCCTTTTGTCTCTTACATTATTCAAAAAACAGTTGTATAAAAATACAGGGTGTCCCAAAAACATGTATACACACGTTAACAGTTGATAGCCCAATTGATGCTTCTTTTCAGCCAGACTAAGATTTGAACAAAGGAAATTCATCCTAAAATGCTGCTGGAAGTTTGCAAACGTAGCTGAAGTACAAATACTGCCTTTATAATTATTCAAAGTGAGTATACATTTTGGGGGGGCAGTATCCCCCCAAAAATGTATACACACTTTAACAGCTGATAACTCACTTAATTTTCACTCCTTTTCAGGTTTAACTGATTTGAAATAATGGGTGAAGTCAGACTAAGCTTTGAACAAAGAAAATTTATCCACTAAAACATTTTATGGGGATACATGAAAGATAAAGCTTTCGGTACAAAACCGGCAACAGTGGACAAATTGAGGGCACACAAATACCGAAGGAAATGATTCTTGATGTTTGGGATTCCAATGCTTCACATTATCAGCAGTGCCTGCACCGGGACGGTCATCAGTTTGAAAACAGGTGTAGACCAAAAAAAAAAAAAAAAAAAATGATTAATTTCTGTAGTTTCTTTTAAATTTTGAAAATGAACTGGATGTTAATAAACACTGACTTTAGCCAAAACCGGTTTGGCTCAGTGGATAGAGCGTCGGCCTGCGGACTGAAGGGTCCCAGGTTTGATTCCGGTCAAGGGCATGTACCTGGGTTGCGGGCATATCCCCAGTAGGAGATGTGCAGGAGGCAGCTGATCGATGTTTCTCTCTCATCGATGTTTCTGACTCTCTATCTCTCTCCCTTCCTCTCTGTAAAAAATCAATAAAATATATTTTAAAAAAAATAAAAAAAAAATAAACACTGACTTTATAATCATTCAAAGTGTGTATATGCTTTTTGTGATACCCTATATATAGTCATTGTATTGTTGGGTTTATAGCATATATATTTGACCATAACAGCACAAAGGAGGTGGAGGGAGCAAAGCTGTATTGGAATAAGGAAATGACACCAAGTAATAATTAATCCACAAAAACTAATGATGGTAACCAGAAACTCAAAAGTAGAAAATTAATATAACAACTCCATCCTATCTAATAAAAGACAAAAAGGGTAATTGACCGTGCCTTCACTACACTTCCCATTGGCTAATCAGGGCGATATGCAAATTAACCGCCAACAAAGATGGCGGCCGGCAGCCACACAGCTGAAGTGAGTAGGAGGCTTGCTTGCTCCAGTGATGGAGGAAGCCAAGGTTTCCCGCCTGCCGCAGCTCAGCTCTGAGCTCCGAAAGCAACAAAGTTTCAATTACAGAAGCTAAACAAACCCCAGATACCTGCTTTCAGCAGGCCATGGCCTCAGAGCTGGAGGGAGCAAGAGCCAGCTCTTAGCTCCAGTGATGGCAACAAAGTTTCAATTATAGAAGGTAAATAAATCCCAGAATAAGAAAAAAAAGAAAAAAAGGAGAGGTTGGGAGCTTCAGTCACCCGCCAGTCTGAAAACGGCCCTCAGCCCCTCACCCAGGCTGGCCAGGCACCCAAGCAGGACCCCCACCCTGATCCGGGACACACTTCAGGGCAAACCAGCCGGCCCCCACCCGTGCACCAGGCCTCTATCCTATATAGTAAAAGGGTAATATGCACACTGACCCTAACAGCAGAAAGACTGGGAATGACTGGTCACTATGACACACACTGACCACCAGGGGGCAGACGCTCAATGCAGGAGCTGCCCCCTGGTGGTCAGTGTGCTCCCACAGGGGGAGCTCTGCTCAGCCACAAGCCAGGCTGATGGCTGCCAGTACAGCGGTGGTGGCGGTAGCCTCTCCTGCCTCCTCAGCAGCGCTAAGGATGTCCGACTGCAGCTTAGGTCAGCTCCCTGCTGGCAAGTGGACATCCCCCAAGGGCTGCCGGGCTGCCAGAGGGATGTCTGATTGCCAGCTTAGGCCCAATCCCCCAGGGAGCAGGCCTAAGCCAGCAGGTGGTCATCCCCCGAGGGGTGTCAGACTGCGAGAGGGCACAGGCCAGGCTGAGGGACCCCCCAAGTGCACAAATTTTTGTGCACTGGGCCTCTAGTAAATATATACTTGCCCTTGTCTGTTGTCTGCTTCTTCAACAGACATACAGTTTAATTGTATGGAGTAGTAATTATAATAAGGCATTGTGGGGGTTTACAACATATGTAAATGTAGTATGTACAACATTAATAGCACAATCTATACTAATAAAAGAGTAATATGCTAATTAGACTGGGAGACCTTCCAGAGACCTTCTGGACATCCTTCTGAACAAAGCCAGGGGCTTGACCAGCTTGCAAACTGCCCCCAAATGGCCCTCAGCCCCTCGCCCAAGCTGGCTATGCCCCCCAACAGGGACCCTCACCCCGATGGGGGCATGGCCTGCCTGCAAACCTCCCCAGCCCCTTGCCCAGGCCAGCACCGCCCCCAAGGGGAACCCCACCCTGATCCGGGGCCCCCTTCAGGGTAGACCAGGAAGCCCCGACCCGTGCACCAGGTCTTTATCATCTTCTATACTAATAAAAGGGTAATATGCTAATTAGACTGGGAGACCTTCCAGATGTCCTTTCGGACAAAGCCATGGTGGCAGGGCTGAGGCAGAGGTGGTTAGGGGCGATTAGGCCAGGAGGGGAGGGCAGTTGGGGGCAAGCAGGCTGGCAGGCAGAGTGGTTAGGGGTGATCAGGCAGGCAGGCAGGTGAGCAGTTAGGAGCCAGTGGTCCTGGATTGCGAGAGGTTGCAGGCCAGGCTGAGGAACAACCCCCCCCCCCCCCACACACACACACACACAAATTTTGTGCACCGGGCCACTAGTAATAACAATAATTGTACAAAAGGGGAAGAGGAAATGATCTATCTTGAAGTCACATTTCTATACGTCATTAAAATTAAGGCTGCATAAACCTGAAGTAGATTCTAAGTTAAGATGTATATGTTCAGCCCTAGAGTAACCACTAAGGAAATAACTCAAAAAATATATTGAAAAAATCATTAAAAGAGTTAAAATGTTATACTAGAAAACAGACACTTCATGCATAGGAAGCAGTAAAGGAAGAATAGAAAAGCTACAACAAAAAAGACACCAGATATAGAAAAACAAAAGTAAAATTGTGGATGTCATGTTGTTAAAATGACAATCCTCCCCAAATCAATCTAAAGATTCAATGCAGTCCTTATCAAAATCCCAGCTGGCTTCTTTGCAGAAATTGACAAGCTGATGCTAAAATTCATATGAAAACTCAAGGGACTCAGGCTAACCTTTTCTATCTTAAAAAAGAAGATCAAAATTGGAGAATTCACACTTTCCAATTCAAAACTGACTGCAAAGCTACAGTAATCAAAACAGAGTGATACTGGTATAAAGTGAGAGAGACATACAGATCAGAGAGATCCAATTTAAAAAATTCCAGAAATAATCACATTTTATTTTCAACAAGACAATTCAAAGGAGAACATAATCTTTCAACGAATGGTTGGAACGACTGTATATCCACATGTGAGAGAATGAAATTGGACCCCTGTCTCATAACATATGCAAAATTAATTAAAAATGGATCAAATACCTAAATAGAAGAGCTAAAACTATAAAATTCCTAAGAAAACACAGACATAAACTTCATAACCTTGGATTAGGTGATAGTTTCTTAGATATGACATCAAAAGTACAAGTAATAGCCCTAACCGGTTTGGCTCAGTAAATAGAGCATCAGCCTGCAGACTGAAGGGTCCCAGGTTCGATTCCGGTCAAGGGCATGTACCTTGGTTGCAGGCACATTCCCAGTAGGGGGTGTGCAGGAGGCAGCTGATCAATGTTTCTAACTCTCTATCCCTCTCCCTTCTTCTCTGTAAAAAATCAATTAAAAAAGAAAGTACAAGTAATAGAAAAAGATAGTCTGGCCAGCATGGCTCAGTGGTTGAATGTTGACCTATGAACCGGGAGGTCATGGTTTGATTCCCAGTCAGGCCATATGCCCAGGTTGCAGGCTCGATCACCAGTGTGGACCGTGCAGGAGGCAGCCGATCAACGATTCTCTCTCATCATTGATGTTTCTATTCAATGATGTTTCTGTTCTCTTTCTCCCTATCCCTTCCTCTCTGAAATCAATAATATATATACATATATATGTATATATATATGTGTGTGTGTGTGTATATATGTATATATATATATATATATATATATATATATATATATATACCTTATCTAATAAAGAGGGAATATGCAAATTGACCATCATGCCTTAATGGTCAAAATGGCTGCACCCACAGTGGAGGCTGAGTTCCTGTAACAAGCCTTAATGAGCAATCAGCAGGGACCTAAGGCTGCGCCCCCCGCCTGGTGGGGCTTGACAGGGGACCTTAGGCCGTGCCTCCCACCCCCGCACCAGGCTGGGGGACCTGAGGCCGTGCCCCCTGCCCCAATGCCAGGCCAGGGGACCCATGTCTGCACTCCCCACACCCTCTGCCATGTGGAGCTTGACAGGGTTCCTGAGACCGCGCCCCACACCCAGCAGGGCTTGACAGGGACCTCAAGGCATGCTCCCTGCCCCAGCCAAGGGATCTCAGGCCGTACCCCAGCCCTGGCACCGGGCTGGGGGACCTGAAGGTGTACTTGGGGACCTGAGGCTGCACCCCCCGCCTGGTGGGGCTTGACAAGGGTGGGGCCTGCTAGGTCTGGTTTTCGCCCAATGGGGGTGGGGCCAGCTGGGTCTGGGTCTCGCATAATTTTGAGGCTCTGCAGGTGTGCGGGGACTTGACTCTGGGTCCCGCTGCGCACCCCAGACTCTGACAGGAGGAAGATTTTCATATACATTTTACTAATTTTCTTTCATCTCTGACAAATAGCAATATTAAAATATTTCCTCTAATTAATCCCCTTTTAATGTGCACGAATTTCATGCACCGGGCCACTAGAGTGTGTGTGTGTGTGTGTGTGTGTGTGTGTGTGTGTGTGGCCAAATTATTATGAACCACCTCACGTTTGTAGGCAAATTAGTTACAATTTCTCGCTGAAGTTGCTAGAGGGCCAGACCATTATAAATAGGGAAGCAGGTTGTTTACCATGACAGAAGTGATTTTTTTCTGAAGATACGGGTAGACAATGCGATTTAATAGCCTTTGAACGTGGGATGATTGTTGGTGCTTGGAGCCATGGAGCGAGTATCAGCAAAACAGCCAAAGGCCTGTTCGAACACCTTTGCTGTCTGCAGTTACCAAGATAAAACGTCTCCAATTCGTACAGGAACACAAGGATTGGACAGTCGAGCATTGGAAAAAAGTCACGTGGTCCGATGAATCACGTTTCCAGTTGCATCATGCAGATGGCAGAGTGAGAATTTGGCGGAAACAGCATGACAGCATGTACCCCACATGCATGAGTACAACCCTTCAAGCTAGTGGGGCAGTGTTATGGTTTGGGGCATGTTTTCCTGGCATGATTTGGGCCCTTTAATGCGTGTGGAACAACGTCTGAATAGCACAACATACCTAAGTATCATTGCTGATCAAGTTCATCCTATCATGTTGATGGCGTATCCCAATGGAGATGGCTTCTTCCAATAAGAACCCAGCTGCCACGCCATGCCATGGTGCTCGTGTTGTGCAGGAGTGGTTTCAAGAACATGAGGGAGACTTTACCTTGCTTAGGTGGCCCCCACAATCACCAGATCTCAATCCAATTGAGCATTTGTGGGACGAAGTTCAAAGAGCCATCAGGCAGCTGGTTCCACAACCATCAAATCTCACAGAACTGGACAGTGCTATCCATCAGGCATGGTGTCAGAGTCCTCGCATCACCTTTCAACATCTCATGTGGAGTCAATGCCAAGAAGAATCGCCGCAGTACTGAAGGCAAAAGGTGGCCCAACAAAGTACTGATGGGGTGGTCATAATAATCTGGCCACTCACGTTCAAATATATCCCATATTCAAAGGCTGTTAAATCTCATTGTTTACCCATATCTTCGGGAAAAAATCACTTCTACTGTCGTGGTAAACCACCTGCTTCCCTATTTATAATGGTCTGGCCCTCTAGGAACTTCAGAGCGAAATTATAGCTAATTTGCCTACAAACGTTAGGTAGTCATACAATCTGGCCACTCAGTATATATTTAAAGATAAATTGGACTTCATCAAAATTAAAAATGTTGCCCTGACTGGTTTGGCTCAGTGGATAGAGTGTCGGCCTGCAGTCTGGGGGTCCCGGGTTCGATTCCAGTCAGGGGCATGTACCTTGGTTGCAGGCACATCTCCAGTGGGAGGTGTGCAGGAGGCAGCTGATCAATGTTTCTAGCTCTCTATCTCTCTTCTTTCCTCTCTGTAAAAAATCAATAAAATAAAAAAATTAAAAATTTTTGTGCCTCAAAGAAACCAGTCAAGAAAGTGAAAGAGGGCTCTAGCCAGTTTGGTTCAATGGATAAAGCATCAGCCTGCAGACTGAAGGGTCCCATGTTCAATTCCAGCTAATGGCACATGCCTGGGTTGCGGGCTCGATCACCAGTAGGGGGTGTGCAGGAGGTGAGGGTGTGCCAGAGGCAGCCAATCAATGAGTCTCATCATTGATGTTTCTTTTTTTTTTTTTTTTTTTTTAATATATTTTATTGATTTTTTACAGAGAGGAAGGGAGAGAGATAGAGAGTTAGAAACATCGATGAGAGAGAAACATCGATCAGCTGCCTCCTGCACATCTCCCACTGGGGATGTGCCCGAAACCCAGGCACATGTCCCTGACCGGAATCGAACCCGGGACCTTTCAGTCCGCAGGCCGACGCTCTATCCACTGAGCCAAACCGGTTTCGGCATCATTGATGTTTCTATCTCTCTATTCCTCTCTGAAATCAATAAAAATATGGTTTTTAAAAAGTGGTTCATCAAAAAAAAAAAAAGTGAAAGAAGGAAATTAAAAAAAAAAATTTTTTTAAAGTCCTAGCTGGTTTGGCTCAGTGGACAAAGCATCGGCCCACAGACTGAAGGGTCCCAGGTTTGATTCTAGTCAATGGCATGTACCTCGGTTGCAGGCTCAATTCCCACCCGGCCCTGGTCAGGCCCTCTCACATCAATGTTTCTCCCTGTGTGTCTCTCCTCCTCCCTTCCACTCTCTCTAAAAATCAATGGGACAATATCCTTAGGTGAGGATGAGCAAACAAACAAAAATAAAATAAAAATTTAAAATTTTATTTTTTTATTTTTTTAACATATTTTATTGATTTTTTACAGAGAGGAAGGGAGAGAGATAGAGAGTCAGAAACGTCGATGAGAGAGAAACATCGATCAGCTGCCTCCTGCACATCACCCACTGGGGATGTGCCCGCAACCTAGGTACATGCCCTTGACCGGAATCGAACCTGGGACCTTTCAGTCCGCAGGCCGACGCTCTATCCACTGAGCCAAACCGGTTTTGGCAAGATTTAAAATTTTTAAATGAAAAGAGTGATGAGGTGGGTGTGGGCTAGAAGGGGGTCAATGGGGGGGGAAGGGGGACATCCGTAAAACTTTCAACAATAAAGATAAACTTAAAAAAAAGAAAGTGAAAAGATAACCCACAGGATGAAAAAAGTTTTTGTCATGTATCTGATAAGGAACTATGTATCTATAGAATATATAAAGAACTCTTACAAAACTCAATTTTTAAAAACCTCATTTCAAATGGGCAAAGAGCCCTGGCGGGATTGGCTCTGTAGATAGAGCATGGACCTGTGGACTGAAGGGTCCCAAGTTTGATTCTGGAGAGTGGCACATGCCAGAGTTGTGGGCTCGATCTCCGTGGTGAGAGGGGGGTGTAGGTAGGGGTGCAGGAGGCAGCAATCAATGGTTCTCTCTCACATTGATGTTTCTCTCTCTGTCTCTCCCTCTCCCTTCCACTCTCTCTAAAAATCAATGGAAAAATATCCTCTGGTGAGGATTAACAAAGAAATAAAATAAGGAAAAGCAAATCAAAACCACTTCCACTCACCAGGAATCTACTTATATAAAAACCCTGGGTATAACATCACGTCCAGAACCGCAACCAACTGGAAGGAAGTCAGTCCTGCAGGGGTCGTCTTGGAAATAGCTGCACCCTCCCCTCCCTCCCAGCTGTTTCCCGGAGGTGTTTCCTGTAAGGGCAGGGTTTGAGGCAGGAACCCGCCCTCGGAGCGTGGAGGCATATCTTTATAAATTGTGCCGCGCCAGCACAGCCAAGGGTGAACCTGAGTGGGGGCAGCTGAAAGGCTTAGAAAAGACAGACAAGAGAATGAAATCTGGGTTTCGGTGGGAGGCTGCTTCTCTGAGAGACAGCGACCACGCCCACAGCTGTGTCTTTATTCTATAGCAGATGCCACAAGGCAAAGTAAGGACATGACCAAGATGTTTACAAGATTCTCCTGGGTTTCAATCCTACTCAACTACATGCACCTGAACTCTGTCAAGCCCATAGTACTCAGACACGTGGGGCCACATGTTCGGACCATAGGTTCAAGCTCACAACTATAGCTGTTGGCTATAATTGTGCTGGGAGGGCCCTGCCCTCCAAGCTGGGACTTGCACCTGGCAATGAGAGGACTGTGCCCTCTCATCAGTCCAAGGCTTGAACCTGTCCAAAACACTGTAGCGGCTCCCCACAATAAAGTTTGAATACATTATATTAGAGGTTGTGGTGGTACTGTTTTACCCACAGCGTCTACAGGAATTGCTGCAAATTTACTTCTCGGTGGAAGAACCTTTCATTCCCAATATAAATGACCAATTCAAGCACTCTGAAAGTGTTTTCACTCTTTCTTTTTTTTTTTTTTTTATAAATTTTATTGATTTTTTACAGAGAGGAAGGGAGAGGGATAGAGAGTTAGAAACATCGATGAGAGAGAAACATTGATCAGCTGCCTCCTGCACACTCCCCACTGGGGATGTGCCTGCAACCAAGGTACATGCCCTTGACCGGAATCGAACCCGGGATCCTTGAGTCCGCAGGCCGATGCTCTATCCACTGAGCCAAACCAGTTAGTGCAATTAATTCCCTTTTAATGTGCACAAATTTTGTGCAACGGGCTACTAGTGTTACAATAAAAAAGACAAATAATAAAAAGTGTTGGTGAGGCCCTAACTGGTCAGCCTGCAGACTCAAGGGTCCCCGGTTCGATTCTGGTCAAGAGTATGTACCTTGGTTGCGGGCACATCCCCAGAAGGGAGTGTGCAGGAGGTAGCTGATCGATGTTTCTCTCTCATTGATGTTTCTAACTCTCTATCCCTCTCCCTTCCTCTCTGTAAAAAAATCAATAATATATATATATATATATATATATATATATATATATATATATATATATTTAAAGTGTTGGTGAGGACGCGACGTTGGAACCCTCATAGATTGCTGATGGGAGTGTAAAGTGATGCAGGCATTTTAGAAAAAGGTATGGCAGTTCCTTGAAAGGTTAAACATAGAATTACCGTGTGACCCAGCAATTCCACTCCTAGCTATATATACCCAAGAGAAATGAAAACATACAACTTTTAAAAATCTGACTCACGATAGCTAAGACACAAAGATTTGCATGCAAATATCAACAGCTCATTATTTGTATTAGCCAAAAAGTGGGAACCACCCAAATGCCCATCAACTGACAAATGGATAAACAAGATATATTTAGACAATAGAATATCATTCAGCAGTAATTAGAAATGAAGTACTAAGTCATGCTACACAGGGAATGAACCTTGAAGGTGTTAAGTGAGAGAAACCAATCACAAAAGACCTCATATTTTGTCTGGTTATAATAATGTGAGATACCTGGAATAGGCAAGTCTTAGAGCAGTGGTTCTCAACCTTCCTAATGCAGAGACCCTTTAATACAGTTCCTCACGTTGTGGTGACCCCCAACCATAAAGTTATTTTCGTTGCTACTTCATAACTGTAATTTTGCTACTGTTATGAATCGTAATGTAAATATCTGATATGCAGGATGTGTTTTCATTGTTACAAATTGAACTTAATGAAAGCATAGTGATTAATCACAAAGCAATATTTAATCATATATGTGTTTTCCGATGGTCTTAGGCGACCCCTGTGAAAGGGTCGTTCGCCCCCGCTGTTTAGAGGCAAAAAACAGATTCCTAGTTTGGCTGGGGGGGGGAGGGGGGGGGGAGATGGAGGTGACTGCTAACTGTGCGGGGCTTCTTTTATGGATGCTGGCAATGTTCTAAATTTTACTGTGATGGCTGCACAACTGTGCATATACGAAGTATATGAATGTGTCTGGGAATAAATGGTAGTAAAAGCCAGTGAATTGTACAATTTAAATGGGCGAATTGTATGGTATGTGAACTATGTGTCAATGAAGCTATTAATTAATTAGAAAGAGAAAAAGAAAAATACGAACTGGGCTCAGTTGTCACCTTCTCCAAGGGCCGTCTCCGCCCCAATAAGCCCTCCAATTTATCCTCTTTCCTCTGTTTTTCTTCGCAGCCTGAAATCGTGAGGTGTTTGTGGTTCTCTCCTTTTCCATCTTCCGGTCTCTCCTCCAGGGGAGCCTCTCAAAGGCGGGGCTGCACCAGGTCAGCTCCAGCGCCCCCACTTCCTCCCCGCCCCCCAGGATCTATAGTGGAGGCAAGGAGACAGGGTTTGAATTTCTGCTACTACGAAACACAAACAGGTCCCCATAATAATAGTAACAACTAGCATTCTAGCGCTTAATGAATGTTACCACTTGTTAATTGCTCTGTGTCTGGCGTTTTACATGGGTTAGCCCAGCTAATTATGGTCACATTTCTAGGAGAAAAACAGTGGAATTATTCCCATTTTACAGATAAGAATTCTCAGAGATGTGGCTTGAGATCTCCGTAATACACCTCCAGGAAAGGCGCCGCCATCGTATCATAACATCACGCCCACCCTAGAGCTGGTTCCATTTATACTTAAGCTTGAAGCGGGGGTGGGGGTGGGATGAAAACGCTATAACCCGCCACAGAGGTCTCTCCGGGAGCCTACCACTCACCGCGTGCTGCGCGCGCCTACGCACCCTTACGGCCACGACAGAACCAGACGGACTCATCGCGTTGCCTCTCGGGAGTTGTAGTCTAGTCGCTATGGAAGACGGGGCTGTAAAGTGATTGGTGCATCTAGAGCCAATGAAGAAACAGATCTGGTTGAGCGCGGAGCCAAGAAGCCAATGGACCCGCGGCTTCGAGAGGGCGGGACTTCCTGTAACGAAGTCATGGTGAGCAGCTGCGTGAGAGTAGACACTTCCTTTTGTGGGTGGTGGCGAACACGAGGAGAACGCCATGAAGGCCTCGGGCACGGTAAGGCGGCCGCGACAAGGGAGGGGGCCGGGGAGCGCATCGTGAATCGGATGGGGGACCCAGGAGGGGTTGTGGACCGAGTCCGTAGTGCGCGCTCCCGGATGGGACCCGTGCGTTCGCGTGCGGCTGCCCGGAGGTGCAGTCAGCATGGCGGCCATTCTGGGCGCCGCGTGGAGAGAGAGGCCGATTCTTGATCCGGGCCCGTTCGGGGATCGCGGAGTCGGAGGGAGGCTCTAGATGCACCTCGTTGAGTCTCCGGATCTCAGTTGGGTAGTGAGCGTAGTTCTGGGGGCGGCAGTAGTGTTCCATTTTCCCAGGATGGCCGTGAGAAGTGGAGGAAAGTTATGAACTCTAATTGGCGAGGAGATTGCGAGCCTTATCGCTGTGGCAGGTGCTGGGCAGAATCAGAGGGCGCTGTGAGGCAGAGATGGAAGAGTGGGTCCTCGGGAAATACAGGGCTGGGGTGACGTCATGTGCAGCTCTCCAGCCCCAGTTTCCACGCTGGGAAAGGCATTGCGTCCGCCCCTTTAAGAACGGGTGGTCCGCGCGGTTCACGTGGCAGATTCAGAGGTGGAAGTAGCCGAGTTTGCAGTGTTTGGGGCTGGCTTCTCCTGATCATAATGAAACGATGGCGAGTCGTTTAGGTAGGTGGCTCTTTTCTGCTATGCCGCAGGGCTTCGGTTTGGCAGACACCTCACCTTAGCATCGTGTAGACGGGGAACCCACACCTCCTGGGCACCTGGGAAATGCAGGCAGCTGCAAGCTGCTGGCAGCGGTGCAGGAACTCGGGCTGGAGAGGGAACTGGGTTCTTGTTTCCGGACTACCTGGGGCGGGCTGTGAGATCCCGGGCTGGTTTCTGTCTCAGCCCCAGAGTGGAAGAGAACTTTGGCAAGATGTTCCTGAGCTGCGGAGATGCTGTGGACGAAGAAGGTTGCCTGATGGTTCAGAACCTGAGGCTGCAAGTCTAGGCCTCCATTTTGCCACAAGTATAAAGAGAAAGGGAGACACAGTGGGGCTGATGGTCCTGCCCAACTTTCTGGAGCCAGGGCAACGGGCACACCGCCCTTACTTTTATGGGGAAGGCGGGACAGTGGTGTGACCCACCATCCCCTGGATTCCACCTGTAAGCCCAGGGCTGGGACTGTCCCTCCTCTGTCCCTGATCGACATCACAAGTCTCAGGGAAGGAGAGCGAGGCATCTCCACAGTTGCCTGGTTGCTGGTCCTACCTCACCTCTGATTCTGTTTCAGCTTCGAGAGTACAAGGTGGTGGGGCGCTGCCTGCCCACCCCCAAGTGCCACACGCCACCCCTCTACCGCATGCGCATCTTTGCACCTAACCATGTCGTTGCCAAGTCCCGCTTCTGGTACTTTGTGTCTCAACTAAAGAAGATGAAGAAGTCTTCAGGGGAAATCGTCTACTGTGGGCAGGTATGGAGCGTCCAGGACACGGTGGGGTCTGGAGTGGGTTTACACCTCCCATGAGGCAGCCCTGGCCTCACAGGGTTATGGCGCGTCAGAGCCCCTGGTCCTGTTCACAGGTGTAGTTCAGGCCCTAGACCAGGATGGGGTGGGCGAATCTGCTCTTCTCTAAAGAGAAAGCCCAAGACCTGGGGATGGTGTGGCTGTCGTGCTGGGATGTCTCAGCTGAGGTCATCACCTTCCCTGGACCTCATCTGTGAAGGGGAAAAGGTGCCATCGCCTGGGCACAATGGCATGATGGGCACTGGACTCTGCATCATGTGGCTACACTGGGTGGCAGCTGGTCCCCATGAGGAAAGTGGCCTGGACTACTCTGCACCCCCCACTTTTCCCGTGGAGATTTCTGTGGACAGCAGATTGCCCTCGGTTGTCTGAAGGTTCAGGGCAGTGGCTCTCAACCTTGGGTGGCAACCCTTTCACAGGGGTTGCCTAAGACCATCTGAAAACAAATATATAATTACATATTGTTTTTGTGATTAATCACAAAAACCCAAGCACCTAAACCCAAGAACTGCTGTTTGCTGTAGCAGCAGTTGAAACAGGTGCTAACAGCAGTGGATCTTGTCGCCTTTGGGGGCTGTCATCTTGCCCCTCAAAGTGAATTGGAAGGTTCTACACTCCTGGTGGCCAGAGAGGGGTCTCCTAGGCAAGCACCTAATGGGAGTTTTGAGGAACACCCAGAGACCTAATGCTTTAATTATGTTCAATTTGTAACAATGAAATTGGGGGGTCACCACAACATGAAGAACTGTATTAAAGGGTCGCGGCATTAGGAAGGTTGAGAACCACTGGTTCAGGGGCTGTCCTTGGGACAGCAAGGGTAGAAGTATTGGCTCAGTGAGGGTAGGGGCTGGGGTGGAGGCCCATTTACTACTCTCCCCTCAGCCAGTCTCCTTTTTGGCAGGTGTTTGAAAAATCCCCCCTTCGGGTAAAGAACTTCGGCATCTGGCTGCGCTACGACTCCCGCAGTGGCACCCACAACATGTACCGGGAGTACCGGGACCTGACCACCGCCGGCGCCGTCACCCAGTGCTGTAAGTTGTCTTGTGTCACGTCCATGTCCTTCCTTTTAGAGTCATCCTTGACAGACATCTGCAGCTGTCTGACACCTCCCCCCTAGACTGAGGCAGGACAAATGCAAGAGGCTTTTGGGGGTGTGGGGAGTCCCAGGGATGGTGATGGGTGTTGCTTAGGAGGTAGAAATGGAGAGGATATCCCAGGAACACCTTTTCCTGGAACCTGGCAGCAAGTGGACTTTTGGGGCCAGTCTCTGGTAGAGACGCAGCTCCCACCCATCACCGTGTCCAGCTCTTCTCCAGTGTTGGGACCTGTAGTGGGCCAAGGTGCTCCCAGGGTGGGCCACCTATCAGGGCTGAAACCCAAGCACCTAAACCCAAGAACTGCTGTTTGCTGTAGCAGCAGTTGAAACAGGTGCTAACAGCAAGCGGATCTTGTCGCCTTTGGGGGCTGTCACTGTGCCCCTCAAAGTGAATTGGAAGGTTCTACACTCCTGGTGGCCAGAGAGGGGTCTCCTAGGCAAGCACCTAATGGGAGTTTTGAGGAACACCTGTCTGTTCACCCTGCAGACCGAGATATGGGGGCCCGGCACCGTGCCCGTGCCCACTCAATCCAGATCATGAAGGTGGAGGAGATTGCAGCCAGCAAGTGCCGCCGACCAGCAGTCAAGCAGTTCCACGTGAGTGCACTGGGCCCCTGCTGGACTGAGGGGGGCTCTCCCTAGCCTTGGGTCTGACGCAGGAGCCCAGTGGGGCATGTCCACACCTCTGTAGACCTTTCAAAGGACAAGGTTAAGAGGCTTCCACCACACCACCCCCTCACCTGCCTCTCTCTGTCATAGGACTCCAAGATCAAGTTCCCGTTGCCGCACCGGGTCCTTCGTCGCCAGCACAAGCCACGCTTCACCACCAAGAGGCCCAACACCTTCTTTTAGATGCAGGGTCTCTCCCTCCCTTGGTCTGCCCAAATAAACTTTTTGGGAAAATCAGGGTGCTCATACACACTTGTTTTCTTTGCATCCCTGCAGAACTCAAAAGGGCATAGCCCAAGAGTTCTCTGCTCTGAGAGGGGTATTGCTCAAGTGGGACCCAGACAGCAGGACCCTCAGAAGGGGTGGTGGGAGTCCCAGGAATAGTGAGGGTCTCACCCCCAAGCTCTCCTGCCCACTCAGGCTTTGTCCAGTAAGGAGCTGTCATAGGTGGGGTCCTAGTGTGAGGGCCGAGCTTTCAGCCCTATCAGGCAGCCCTCTGCTGTGAGCTTTGAGGGTGCATTGTAGGGCACAGGCTTGGCCCCCAAATCTGTCCCACGGGCCTCCATTTCCCCCCATTCTGGTGGTGAGATGCGGCAGCTGGACCCTGGAGGAAACCAGGATGGTTAGGCTGGTTCTACCTGGGACCTCCCCTCCTGGCCCAGAACCTAGTTCTTGGTTCCAAGATCCTTCCAGGGTATTTGAGGGCATCTGTCTCCAGGAAACCACTGAAAGCCTGGAAAAAATGCAGGCACGAAGCTAATCCCACCTGGCTGAGCCCTCAACAAGGAGGTTGACACAGGCCTTGGGAGCACCTGTCCTTAATGTGTCACCTTGATCCCTCTAAGCACAGGTGTCCAGGCCACCTACCACCTTTACTGATCAGCAGTGCTGGGGGTGCAAGCACCAGAGGCACAGGCTGGGCAGGACCCACCATGAATCAGGAGGGAGCCCTAAGCACAAAAAGGCAGAAAGCCAGTCCTGGTCAGGGAACACAGCTGCTGCCCCACGGAAGGGGAGTAGTGCATGAAAACAAGGTCTCCAACCCACCTGTGGAGAGGCCAGATCCCCAGGGCACAGCGTGTGCATAGCCAGCATTCTAGGCAAGACAGGTGTGAGTGGGTCCCAGGCTTCTGAGGCTCTCAGAGCTGCTTTGCTTAGTCAATGATGTTGGGCCCTCTACGTGGGCTGCCATCCACAGATTATCACTGGGTTCCCCTCAGTGATGTTTCTGAATCATCTACACTAATAAAAGAGAAACATGAAAATTGGTGTCACTCCGCTACATCCACAAGTCACACCCACCAGCCAATCAGGAGCGAGCATGCAAATTAACCCAACCAAGATGGCGGTGGCCACGGAGCTGGAGCGAGCAGGAGGCTTGGGTTGCCCCCAGTGATGGAGGAAGCCAAGCTTCCTGGCCAGCCCTGGGCTCTGCTCAAGGCTACAAAGTTTCAATTATAGAAGGCAAATAAATCCCAGATACCTGCTTCCCTCCGCTCAAGGAGGTGATAAAAAATTAAAGGAGGGGCTGGGAGGTTGGGTCGCCAGGGGCAGTGGCCAGCCTGCAAACAGCCATCAGCCCCTCACCCAGGCTGGCCAAGCACCCCAGCGGGGACCCCCACCCTGAAGGGGGTGTGGCCAGCTTGAAAACAGTTCTTGGCCCCTCACCCAGGCTGGCCACAGCCCCCCAACGGGGACCCTCACCCCATGGGGGCATGGCTGACCTTCAAACCACCACAGGCCCATCGCCCAGGCCGGCCCACACCCCAAGGGAACCCCCACTCTGATCCGGGACACCCTTCAGGGCAAACCAGCTGGCCCCCACCTGTGTACCAGGCCACTATCTATACTAATAAAAGGGTAATATGCTAATTAGACTGGGAGACCTTCCAGGAGACCTTCCATACATTCTTCTGGACAAAGTCATGGTGGCGGGCAGAGGCGGTTAGAGGCCAAGAGGGGAGGGCAGTTGTGGGTGATCAGGCTGGTGGGGGGCGGGGCTGTTGGAGTAAGCAGACCAGCAGGGGGGTCAGTTTGGGGCAAGCAGGCCATCAGTGGGGGTCAATTGGGGGTGATCAGGGCAGTTTGGAGTGAGCAGGCCAGCAGGGGGGCAGTTAGGGGCAAGCAGGCTGGCAGGGGAGGCAGTTGGGGGTGAGCATACTGGCATGGGGGGCAGTTGGGGGTGATTAGGCTGGCGGTGGGGGGCAGTTGGGGGCAAGCAGGCCGGCAGGCAGAGTGGTTAGGGGCAATCAGGCAGGCAGGCAGGTGAGTGGTTAGGAGCCAGCAGTCCTGGATTGCAAGAGGGATGTCTGATTGCAGGTTTAGGCCTGATCCCTGTAAACCGGCAGTAGGACATCCTTCGAGGGGGTCCCAGATTGGAGAGGGTGAAGGCTGGGCTGAGGAACACCTCCCCCGTGCACGAATTCATGCACCAGGCCACTAGTCCTATCTAATAATAGACAAACATGGTAATTGACTACCTTCGCTATGCCTCCCATTGGCTAAACAGTGAGATATGCAAATTAACCACCAACAAAGATGGTGGTTGATTTGCATACATAGGCGCAGAGCGCAGGAGCTCTGGCCTGGGTTCCCCGTGCTGGAGGAAAACCGGTGCAGCAGCCAGGGGAAGGGAAGGCCTATTGCACGAATCTTTTTGTGCAACAGGCCTCTAGTATATCCATAAAGACAGCTTTCAACCCCCACCAGACAGTTGGGGCTGGGACCACATCTGTCACTGTCCCTGGCAGAGCTGTAAGTTTGTGGGACCCAGAAAAGGGCAGATGGCCAATGACTATCCCTCCACCTGTGTGTCTGCAGCACATAGGCTAACTGTTAAGTTGCTGGGCCAGGTATTTGTTTTGGGCACTGCCAGACTACCCCCCCATAGATGCATCTAAAGGGTGTCCCAAAATTCACACAAGAAGTAATTTTGATAGAAAACAGGTTTATAATTAAAAATTGTAAATTTTTTATTGATTCATAAAGTATACAGTATAGGGTTATGTATGGAATAGCATATTATAGGGTAAATGGTCTCCACGGCTTTGCTGGCACATATGCACTTGTTGAAATTTTCCATGACCGTTTTGCATAAGTGTGGCTGAATTTCGTTGATACAGCGCTCAATTTCCTCCTTCAAGGCGTGGGTGGTCATGGGCTTGTTGGCATAAACCTTAGACTTCAAAAAACCCCAAAGAAAAAAGTCCAGTGGCATTAAATCACATGATCTGGGCGGCCAATTCTGATCACCAAAATGGGAAATTACACGACCAGGAAATGACTCATGCAGTAATTGAATTGTTTCTCTGGCTGTATGGCATGTGGCACCGTCTTGTTGAAACCACATGTCATCCACATCCATATCTTGCAATTTAGGCACCAAAAACTGGATTATCATGTTGTGATAGCGAGCACCATTAAATTCAAATCTTAGGTGAATTTTGGGACACCCTTTATATCCAACAGCATTAAGGGCAGGAAGCAGCCAATCGATTCTCATTGTTGGTGTTTCTATCCCTTTCTGAATTCAAATATATGTATTTTTTTAAAAGGGATCCTGGTTTTCCCCAACTTTGCCAGCACTGGTGGGTTAGTAAACTGATGGCTGAAAAAATCAAATTTTAGGATTGGCTTTCCCCACCTCCCCATGAATTCATTTGTATCATCTTGGCTCATTATTGGGCCGTTGGTTATGGATCTGTAAAACCTTGGAAAAAAAATCTCCCCATGTTGCAAACACGTTTGCCTTGTGGATTTCGTTAACTTATTGTAGTTTCTAGCAAAAATTCCTAGTTTCTCCAAATATTCCATTTCCCCCCTCAGTAATAGGTTCTCCATATCTATATGCCACCCAGAAAGCTTCCCAGCCTACCTTCCAGTTAGGAGTGGCCATGTGATAGCAGTAGCGATGTGTGCCACGAACAGAAAGTACTCATACAGTTGGAATATCGCCACAATGCCCAATCCTCCAACAGCCATCCTTGGGCACAAGCCACACCAGCAACCAAGTGGGAAGAGCTTGGATTCCTGACCCTCTGTGCGGCTGCTAGATCACTCCCGATGTGGCCTGGAGGTGGGCCCTGATGGCTGTGCCTGGAGCAAGTCACTGCCTACTCTGAGCCTAGTTCCTTTTATGTAAAGTGGGAATGGTGATCCTTTAGTTTGGGGGGTGGGGAGCTTCAGATAAGCTAGAGGTTGAGCATCCAGGATGTACTGCCAGGAATGTGGAAGTTCAGCGTCCCACACAGGTCCACCAGGCACCTCATCTCCACCTTGGGGTTCCATTGAGGCATCATCCACATTACGGCCTGGGAACCAGTTGGGAGGGCTTTGCCCCCACTAGCCAAGGTGTGGGGCCAATCCCATTATTGAGGGGCCTTGAACTGAGGATAGTAAGCCCAGCTCCCTATCTTTAACCTGCTCACCCACCCACCCTGCCATTTGCTCATTGTCTTACCGGTTTGCCCACACACTCCTCTGCCATGTAACCACCCCCCTGCCAATTCCCCTCAAACCCTGCCAAGAGCAGCTGGTGGGGACACTGAACCAAGGATGGTGTTCGGGAACCACCAGGGCAAAGGCCAGAATTAGGGGGAGGTGGGCCCATGAGGCAGGATGGTCCTTGGATTGCGGATACCACTGGTCTGCTCAGAGGACGACAGGAACCCAGTGCACCCTTCCCACTGCCTCAGGTGCTGAGGCATCCCAGGACCCCTTCCTGGGCATGGCCAGGTGCCAGGCATCATGCCCTGGCAAGGCTGGGAGCCCTGGAGGAGAGAGACAGAACCCCTCCTCCCTGACCCACCCTGCACCCAGCTCCTGAGTTAGGACCATCAGGTAGGTACCAAGGCAAGAAGAATGGGGGGCCCAGGAGACCCAGAGACTTGAGAATCAGGATCATAAGATTCTCAAGACTGGATCCTGAACTTCTCCAACTGGATGCCCCTGGGCTCTGGCTGGATAGCTCAGTTGGTTAGAGCATCGTCCCAATAAGCCAAGGTTCCGGGTTCAATCCCCAGTCAGGCCACACAAGAATCAATCAGTGAATGCATAGATAAGTGGAACAACAAATCTGATGTTTTCCTCTTCCTCTAAAACCAATAATAATAATAATAATAAAGAGACTAGACTCCTGGAATCTCACAGTGACAGCACCAGGGGTAATAAAGGTTTGCTTTACTGAGTGCAGGGTACAAGTTCAAGGACCCGGCAGATCATGCTGGAGCAAGCAGCTCACAGCCTGGCCCTTGCCATGTCTCCAGGGAGCCATGGGAGGACAGGATGCCCAGGACAGCAGATAAGATGACATCCCAATATTCCTGCCCCTTTTGCTTAGACTGCAGCTGCTGGGTCTTCAGGAATGCCTTACCCCTTCATATTCTGCGGCCCTGCTTGCCTCCTTCCCATTAAGGTGCTACTTCTCTCCACCCTGCTCCCTGCCCCCCTCCATGCTTCCTGCCCCAACTCCCCAGCAGGCACAGGAGATGGCCCTGCCTACCCCCAGGGCTCCCAACTCTGAACCTCCTCCTCTGACGCCCTGAAATTCCGGAACGTTGTGAATCCGCACATTTCTCCCATCTCATTAGGTCTATGATTAGATCTGCCCCACTAGGCCCCACTGATTAGATCCCTCATTTGCTCCAGACTCTCCAGTGGCTTCCCAGTGCCCTTGGAATAAAATCCACATCCCCCACCAAGGCTCAAGATCCCCTGGTGGCCCTCGCTGCCCAGCTCTTTCCACCCCTGGCCCTTCCCCCAGCCTGGCTCATTCTCTGCTAGTAAGTCTCCACTCACCACCCAGAAAGTGCCCCACCCACAGGCCCCGCCTATGGTTGCCCCCAGGCCATCATTCTTGTCATCCAATCGCTCCTGAGATGGGTATTCATGGCTGGCTGGGCCAGTGTCCTGATCCTGTGTGCCCGGGGGTCCGCCTGGGTCCCCAGCGCTTGGTGCAGGGCCTTGTGCACAGTAGGTGCTCCATGAGCAGGCCTCCAGGGTAGGGTAGGGGAAGACTCATGCTGACACCAAACGGTACCCCCTCCAAGAACCTCCCTGGGGAGATAGGACAGGTTTGCATATGTTTTAATTTGTTTGAATGACTTTTCCGGAAGAGATCCCTGCCTGGATTTCCCCTTTCCCAGCAGGTCTTCCAGGAAGATGTCTCGCCCGGGCCTGGAAAAATAATGGAGGCGGGAGGAAGAGGAACTGGTGTCCTCCACATCCTCCCGGTGGCATAGGCAGAGGGGGCAAGCCAGCGAGCCACAGATGGCCGTGTGACATTTGTGGTGTCGGAGCCCTAAGAGAGGGGCCTACACATCACATATATAACGAGAAGCGAGTCCCGGGGGACACTCGTGAAGGCGCCTCCCCTCCCCGTTCCCTCCCCCTCGCCCCCCGCCCTACCCGGCACATTGGACTCAGCTGGGGCGGCGCATGTAGGCCAGAGGGGGCCACCGGGGGGCGACAGAGGCCGGTGAGGACTGCGGGGCCCTAGCATTCCACCCGCGGATTTTTAGGTCCCGCCCCCTTACCGAGGAAGATACCCAGCTTTTTCAGGGCGAATCAGGGGTTGGAGCCACCAGAGGCCAAAGTCCTTCCTGGGCCCCCCGGCGAAGGGCCCCAAAATGACAGTGTCTGGGTACCTGGGCGGCATGACCCCAGGCAAGGGACTTCCCGGCGCAGTGTCCTCATTTGTGTGATGGGCACTCGCCTGACGCCACCTTCCCAGGTAGTCGTGGGTCTACCGCTTACTCGGGTTCGTGGCCACCGACAGCACCTCCGCGCGACCTTCGTTGTACGGTACGCCCGACACAGGCAGATGCTCTGTGCGTGTTTGACAAGGAGCCAACGAATAAATTAAGGAACGACGGGAAAGGCTCTTAGTCTGTGCCAGGTGTGCGTTCTGCGGGTGCATTTACTCCCCTGGGGCAGGGGTTCCTCTATTCCTACTTCAGACGGGAAACGGGCCCAGGGAGGGGCACCTCTTCCAGGGCGTAGGCACTAAGGACTTGGACCCCATGTCTTCCATGCGGCTTAGCCCGAGGGTGGGGTTGGTGATGCGCTCCCGCTAGGCTCTAGAGAACGGGGAGCCCAGTTGGAGAAGGGGTTCAATCCAGTCCAGTTCTCCTGCGGTTCCCAGCCTGTGGGTTGCGACCCCTTTGGGGGGTCAAACGACCCTTTCACAGGGGTCGCCCAAGACCATCGGAAAACACATAAATAATTACACATTGTTTTTGTGATTAATCACTATGCTTTATGTTCCGTTTGTAACAATGAAAATACATCCTGCATATCAGATATTTCCATGACGATTCATCACAGTAGCAACATTACAGTTCTGAAGTAGCAACGAAAATAATGTTATGGTTGGGGGTCACCACAACATGAGGAACTGTATGAAAGGGTCGCGGCGTTAGGAAGGTTGAGAACCACTGCCTAGAGGACCCCGCAGCCTTGAAAGCGAACCCCAGTCCTGTGCGAGTCCCGGTCGCTCAAAGGCCCTCCGGCACAGCGGGGCTTGAATGCCGAGGCCACTGCTGCCAGCTGTGCGGCGGCGGGCGTGACAGCCACCTCTGAGCCTCAGTTTCCCGCACCAGGCAGCGGGAGACAGGAAGAGCCGGGGTGGAGCGCCGCTCGAGGCCTCCCCGCCCCAACCCCCAGCAGACACTCACGTGACCGACCCCGTCCAGGGAGGAAAGAGTGCGGGCAGGTCCGGGGGTGGAGTTTTGCTGACCTGGGCCGGAGCCCAATAAATCCGCAGCCGGCGGCCTGGGGCCGCCCCTTGAAGCCCCACCAAGACCTCCTGCTGTCAGCGCTGGGCGCGCCTCCCTGGGAGAGCGACCGAGCCCGACGGAGGGGGAGGCGAGGTGCACGGACAGACAGACAGACGGCGGAGGCAACCGCGTGGACGGAAAGGAGAGCTAGGGAGGCAGCGGGCCACGCGAAGGCCGCCAGGAACCGAAGGGAACAGGCGTGCGCCTCGCGGAGGGGGCCGAGCATCCTCCACCGCCGCTCAGCCCCGGCCTCCGCCGCCTGCCTCCCGGGCCGCGCGCGGGGTGGGCGGGGTCGCGCCTGGTCCCCGCACCTGCACCTGCCCTTCATGGCCGCCGTCGGGGCGGGCGCGCGGGCCACGTTTGGAGCCTGGGACTATGGGGTCTTCGCGCTCATGCTCCTCGTGTCCATGGGCATCGGGCTCTGGGTGGGGCTGGCGCGGGGCGGACAGCGCAGCGCGGAGGACTTCTTCACGGGGGGCCGGCGCCTGGCCGCCCTGCCCGTCGGCCTCTCGCTGGCCGCCAGCTTCATGTCGGCGGTGCAGGTGCTGGGCGTCCCCGCGGAGGCCTACCGCTACGGCCTCAAGTTCCTCTGGATGTGCCTGGGCCAGCTGCTCAACTCCCTCCTGACCGCTGCCTTCTACCTGCCCATCTTCTACCGCCTGGGCCTCACCAGCACGTACCAGGTACTGGGCAGAGGCCGGGAGCCGGACCTGCCTGGCTGGGGACGCGGGGATGCAGTGGGGGGAGCCCTGGGGCTGTGGGCCGCGGTGCAGGGGTACACAGAGGGGCTTCTTGGTGCTTTCGTGCCCGCCCCCACCCCTTAGGCATCCAGGTGGGCAGGGTTCTGGGAAGAAGCCCCAGGCAGTGAGGCCAGGGGCAGGAAGGAGGAAGAGGAGCCGGTGTCCTGGTTCTCTTCGGTGGAAGCCCGCAGGGGGTGGGGCCGGGCTTGCACTCACCTGTGGACAGGTGCACACCTGCCCCCCACATGCCTCAGCATGTCGATGCCTGAGTGCTCTCGGACGGCGGGCTGGAAATTCCAAACCTGACTTCCACTCTGTCTCCCACTCGGGCAGGGGGCAGGCCTCTGCCCAGATTCCCGGTGTCCAACCCGGCTGATTACAGGACCTTCCTTAGGCAGTGGGTGAAGTGATTAAAATCGAGGTTAATTGTTGGCCACGAGTGTGTGTGTGTGTGTGTGGGGGACGTGTACACACATGCTGTGGGCACAGGCATGGAGATGGTGGGTGTGCACAGGTGTGTGCGGACAGTGGGAATGTGTGCACTTGGTAGAGGTTCCCACGGGCAGGAGTGCAGAGAGCAAAGCTGTCCTCTGGAGAGAGGGCAGAAGCCAAGGGGGCGGGTGAAGGAACCCAGAGGTCTGGAGACCCGATGTAGGATCTGTCCAGGTGACCACGCGCCCTCGGCTCCTCCTTGCAGTACCTGGAGCTCCGTTTCAGCCGAGCGGTGAGGCTCTGTGGGACGCTGCAGTACCTGCTGGCCACAGTGAGTGGCCTGGGCCCTGCCCTCTTCTCGAGGGTCTTGCCTTCGTCGGCCCCGCCCACAGCCCTCCCCCATCCTTCCCCATCTACCCCTGTGGGTCCCATCTCCACCCAGCAAGGCTCAGCCCGTGCCCTGCCCACTTCCGTCAGGTCTACAGGTTTGGTCCGCCAGCCCCCCACCCCCACCCCACCCCCGCTACCCCCCCGTTCCGCGTATGCCAACCCTGACCTGACCTGACCCTGCCCCCACTTGCCCGACCCTGCCCACCTGCCTCCTCTCTACCCCAAACACCCTCCTTCTCCCATCTCTGATTCATTCCCAGTCACCACAGCCACTACCCTCCCCCCTGCCCCCTGCAGGTGCTATACACTGGAATCGTGATCTACGCCCCTGCACTCATCCTGAACCAAGGTTTGGCTCTGAGAGAGAGAGAGAGATAGAGAGACAGAGAGAGAGAGAAAAGAGAGGGGAGGGTGTCTGCAATGCGGCAAAGGCTTACAGGCTATCCCAGAGGAGGCAGCAGGGGCTGCCCCAGGGACATGGGAGGGAAGACTCCTGGAGGGAGGAGAGCCCAAGACACAAATCTCCACCCCACTTGGTGGCCTAATGGGGGGGATTTCCTTGAACAGTGACCGGGCTGGACATCTGGGGGTCACTCTTGTCCACTGGAGTCATCTGCACCTTGTACACCACTGTGGTGAGTGACACCCCCCTCCCCGCCCCCGCCGACCCCACTTGGGGGCTTCATGCCCACTGGATAGGGGAGACCCTGGGCTGGCTGTCTGCACTCCCTACTTTTCCTTCCTCCTGAGGAAGCCCCGTGTCAGCTGGGCCAGTTTCCTCATCTTTATAATGAAAGATATTTGAAAGGCTTATTGGTTAGGGCCCAGGGCGTCCCTAACTGTCATGGGCGTCCTGCTTCAGGCCTGGCTGGATCCAGGGGCTACAGCAGTGTCCTCTGTGTACCGCTCCCATCTCTAGGGGCTCCATCAGCTCCATGCATCCATCCCTTTGGCAGAAAGTGAGTTCCTGTTTCAGGATGGGCTGGCTAAAGTCCGGGAGGGCTCCGTTTGGCCGGCTTTGGTCTTGTGCACAGAATGAGCAGAAGTTTGGGGGGCTGGGGTATTCTTTTTTCTAAATTGAGTTTATTGAGGTCACATTGGTTAATAAAGGTATATAGGTTCCGGGTGTACAATTCTATAATGCATCATCTGTACGTTGTGTTGTGTGTTCACCACCCCAAGGCGTCTCCTTCCATCACCACTTACCCCCCCGAGGCCCTCTTCCACCTCCCCACACTCCCGGTCCTCCTTGGGAATCGCCATGTTGTTGTCTGTGTCTATGAGGTTTTTGGCTTTGTGGCTTAATCCCTTCACCTTTTGGGGCTTGGATATTCTCATTGGCTATTCTTGGAGCTGGGAGCAGGACTGGCCTCACCTGAACAGCCTATGAGGGAAAAGGGGCTTCTGCAGAGGAAGGTGCAGGGGCCGCCATGGGGATGTAAAAGCGTGGAGGCTGGGAGGGTAAGGCAGCAGGTGGTAATAATGGTGATAATCATCATAGCAGCAGCCATCACTCACTCACTGAACACTTATTTGCGCCATTCCAAATATCTTTCTCATGTTAACTAATTTCATTCTTACATCACCATAAGGAGAGTGCTGTTATTTGTTTTAATCGAGTCTAGAGAGAGGAAAGGGGAGGAGAGAGAGAAACATCCATCCGTTGCCTCCCGAACGCACCCTGACAGGAGATCCAACCCCTGCCCCAACCGGGAATCAAACTCGCCACCTTTCCTTGTATGGGACGACACTCCAACCAACTGAGCCACACCGGCCAGGGCAGGAGAGTACTGTTCTTAACCCTGCTTTACAGAGAGGAAACAGGCAGATGGGGGCATTGGTCCAGGCTACTGCTGCAGGCCAGGCCAGACTGGCCCCAGCCAGGTCTCCTTTCTGCTCCCTCTTTGCCTCACTCTGTCCTGTCTTGCAGGCCCCAGACAGGTCTCCGTCTGACCCCCTCTCTCCCTCTCTGTCACATCCTGCAGGGAGGCATGAAGGCTGTGATCTGGACCGATGTGTTCCAGGTTGTGGTGATGCTGGCTGGCTTCTGGGTTGTCCTGGTTCGCGGGATCATGCTTATGGGCGGGCCCAGACAGGTGTTCAAGCTTGCCCAGAACCACTCCCGGATCAACCTGATGGAGTGAGTGAAACTGTAGAGGGGGATAATGCAAGAGGATGGAGCTGGCATCCCTCTGCCCTGGGAGAAGCCAGCCAATGCCTACTGCTCCAGGAAGCGCCCCCGCCCCCGATTCCCTCCCCAGGCTCCCCAAAGATAGTACCCTGGCTCCCCTTCTCTGTACTCCCCCACCCCACCTCTGGCCAGACTGGAAACCGAAGGCTCTCTGAGGTCCTAGCGGGGCACAGAAAGGATGGTTTTGGAACACAAACACAGATGACTCAGTAAACAAATAAATGAATTTCAATCAGGCAAACTCCTACTCACACTTCAAAACCCATTCCAAATGTCCCCTTAAGGCCCTTAAGGGTAATGGCCATCTGGGGCCCTTGGGAAAGTGAATTCAATGTGGTATCCCCACATGGATGGCTTGCCCTGCCCTCATCCAGCTTTGACCCAGACCCGCGGAGTCGGTACACATTCTGGACTCTTACGGTGGGCGGCACGTTGGTGTGGCTCTCAATGTATGGCGTGAACCAAGCACAGGTGCAGCGCTATGTGGGTTGCCGCACAGAGAAGCAGGCCAAGCTGTAAGTGTTTGGGGGAGGGGGCAGGATGGGGGTCTCTAGGATGCACCCCCCACCCCATCCCCAGCCTGAGGCACACCTCCCCACAGGGCCCTGCTCATCAACCAGCTGGGCCTGTTCCTGATTGTGTCCAGTGCTGTTGCTTGTGGCATCGTCATGTTCACACTCTATATGGACTGCGACCCGCTCCTCACAGGGCGCATTTCTGCCCCCGACCAGGTGAGTCTGGTCCAGGCTCCTAGGCCACTCCTGGCACCACCCCCACTCTGAATCTCTATATGGATGAATCTCGGGGTGACGGTAGAAGGGCTTTCCTAGCAGCCTGTGCAAAGGTGCACACGCAGGAGAGAATTTGGCTCAGGGGAGGATCTGGGAGGCGATGAGGAGCCACGGTAGATGTGAGCAGGAGAGGGGCACATTCAGACCTCGAGTCAGACTCCCTGAGGCGTATCAAGGAGAAGATGGGACCGTGGTCCCACACACAGTGATGGTGTTAATATTAATAATATTGACCAGCTCCCGTGTGCCAAGCACCGGCCCTGTGCCTCATGCCGCTCCCTCCCTTCACAAGCAGTTAGTGACCCATCCAGTCCTTCAGTACGTGATAAGGCCGAGGATGTCATGGTGCCCACTTTACAGATGAGCAAACTGAGGCGGGAGGGGGTAGGAGGCAACTGTCTAAGGTCCGCAGGCAAGTCAAGGGCGGCTCTAGCTACAGGGTACAGAGTGGACAGAGGCTGCAAGGCTGTTGCATCTGCCATCCTCTGGGGTCAGAATCCTGCCTGCCTGACTGCAACCTCAGGCGGGGCTGCACCTTTCAGCCTCACTGTCCTCGTCAACAAAGCGATGGCACGGGGCCCTGCCTCACCGGGACCCCGGGGCTCTGCGTGGCGGGGCTCAGCGGCAATCACAGGTGCATGCAGCCCATCCACAGACACACTGAGTGCCCCCTGTGAGCCCAGTCTGCACTGGGCGCTGGGGCCGTGCAGGGTGAGGACAGACAGAAGCCCCAGCCTCTGGGTGCTCCTGTCCCGGAGGCTGACCCCCTCCTCCCCCCAGTACATGCCCCTGCTCGTGCTGGACATCTTCAAGGACCTGCCTGGAGTCCCTGGCCTCTTCCTGGCCTGTGCCTACAGTGGCACCCTCAGGTGAGTGGCCCTGCTTGCTCGCCCAGCCTGTCCCAGCCCCTCAGAGCCTTGTCCCTACCAGCCCCCCCCTTCCAGACAGAATGCTCTGGACCGTGCCTACCACTCACAGTTCCTGCTTGGTTCCCAGCAGGCAGCTCGGGTGGGCCTGGCAGAGGGCACACCCTGGGCACAAGGACCCCAGCTGTGGGGTCTTTGCCTCAGTACCTGGCAGCCACACCTGGCTCCCCTCTCTTCCTTCCCCCTCTCCATCCTTCTTCCCTAAACAAATGTTTATTGAGAACAACTATGCTTTAAAGCTGCTGTTTTAAATCCTGGGGGCACAGCCGTGACCAAGTGGCCCCCCTCTCCTGCCCTCATGGGCCTCACATTCAGGTGGTTTTAAGTCTTCCATGACTTCTGGCCACAGGGTGACCAGAGTCCCAGGTGGCAGGTCTCTGCAGCCCATTATGACTCTGTAACAAGAACGTTGTCATCCGTGTCCCTGGGTGTGGGTATCCCTGCTCCTGTGTGTGTGTGGGGGTGTGTGTGTCTCAAGTCTGTGGGTGGGGGTAGGGTAGGCCTCGCCTCCACTCTTAGGGGAGTCTGTCACCCATGCCTCTGCCCTTGGCTAGGTGGGGTCCTGGCAGGCCAGACGGTGTGGCCAGCAGGGGGATCCCCAGCAGGTGGGCCCCAGAGTTGGCGTGGCCAGTCTCTGGATATGGCCTGACCACACTCTCCTCCCGCCCCTGCCCCCCAGCACCGCGTCCACCAGCATCAATGCCATGGCTGCGGTCACAGTGGAGGACCTCATCAAGCCTCGGCTGCCCGGCCTGGCACCCCGAAGACTCGTCATCATCTCCAAGGCGCTCTGTGAGTTGGGGGGATCTGGGTGGGGGGCCAGGGCAGCCTCTCCCCACTGACGGTGCCTCCCCTCCTCCCCTCGCTGCAGCACTCATTTATGGCTCGGCCTGCATCTCCGTGGCGGCTCTGTCTTCACTGCTGGGGGGCGGGGTCCTCCAGGTGAGCCCTCGCCGCCCCAGAGGTCGGGCACCTCCTGCCTCGCACTGAGGTTAGAGGGGGTCACACCCTCTCTGGGTCCCGTCTGCCACCAGCGGAGGGATACTGCCTGCAGCCTCCTGGGAGGAGGTGGGGGGAGGGGGAGGCGGTGGCCTGGGAGGAGGTGGGGGGAGGGGGAGGCGGTGGCCTGGGAGGAGGTGGGGGGAGGGGGAGGCGGTGGCCTGGGGGCAGGAAGGGGCTGGACGTGGGATGGGATCGATCGCACCCGCATGCATCCGTTAGGGGAGAGAATGGGCCTCTTTGCCTCCAACCCCGGGGAGGCAGAAACAGGGCTTCCCCTCCCCGAGGGAAACTGAGGCACAGAGGCTCTCAGGCCTGCAGTGGGATTCCTCAGGTCCTGCTTTCCCAGCGGGTAAACCGAGGCTGGAGAGGGGGTGGCTCTGCCCTCAGTGTCCCCGCTCCGCAGGGCTCCTTCACCGTCATGGGCGTCCTGAGCGGCCCCCTCCTCGGGGCCTTCTCCCTGGGGATCTTCCTCCCCGCCTGCAACACGCCGGTGAGTGGGGCCGGCGGCGGGCCGGGGGCTGCGGGCGCGGCCAGCCTCCCCCGAGGCTGACTGCGGCTCGGCTCCCAGGGCGTCCTCTCCGGGCTGCTGGCCGGCTTGATCGTCTCGCTGTGGGTGGCCGTGGGCGCCACTATGTACCCGCCCACCGCCAAGGCCATGGGGGTCCTGCCGTCCTCCGCCGCCGCCTGTGCGGGGCCCGCGGCCAACGCCTCTGGCCTCCTGGGCCCGCTCCTCCTCGCCAACGCCTCCAGCGGGGCCGCCAGGTGAGCGGGGGAGTGCGGTCCGAAGGGCCTTAAACTGAGCCCAGAGGAGGAGCCGGGCCGGAGCCGGCGGGGTAAGAGGGGAGGAAAGGGCGTTCCCAGCGGGGGCAGCCAGGGCTCCCGGGTTCGGATTAGTGCACTGGCGGCGGTGAGGTGGGAGTGCACTTGAAGGGAGAAGGAAGAATAGGAGACAAGGTCCAGCCAGGGGGATTGGGTCTGGTTTTTTGTTTGTTTGTTTGTTTTTAATTAACAAGTGTCTTCTATATTTTCTTTTACTTTTTTAAAAATTTTAAAAAATATATATTTTTTATTGAATTCAGAGAGGAAGAGAGAGGGAGAGAGAGATAGAAACATCAATGGTGAGAGAGAATCATTGGTCGGCTGCCCCTACTGGGGATGGAGCCCACAACCTGGGCATGTGCCCTCGACTGGAATCGAACCTGGGACCCTTCAGTCCACAGGCTGATGCTCTAGCCACTGAGCCAAACCAGCTAGGGCTTTGGTGGTCTGATTTTTTTTTTTTTAATTGTGACATAATTTACAGACCATAATATTAGTCATTTAAGCGCAGCCGGCATGGCTCAGTGGTTGAGAGTCGACCTATGAGCCAACCAGGAGGTCACAGTTGGATTCTTGGATCCTCAGTCAGGGCACATGCCCAGGCTACGGGCTCAATCCCCAGTAGGAAGCCAATCGATGATTCTCTCTCATCATTGATGCTTCTATCTCTCTCTCCCTCTCTCTTCCTCTCTGAATTCAATAAAAATATGTTTTAAAAATTAGTCATTTAAAAGTGGGTTTTAGTATATTTGCATGATTATACAGCCACCACCACTAACTAACAAGAAAATTTTCATCATTTCAAAAAGAAGCTGTGTGCCAATTAGCAGTCACTTCCTATTCCCAAGCTACTGGCAACCACTAAGCACTTTCTGTCACTATGTATTTGCCCGTTCTGGACATCTATACCAATAAAAGGGTAATATGCTAATTAGGCCAGGAGACCATCCAGGAGACCTTCCGGATGTCCTTCTGGACAAAGCCATGGTGGGGGGGCCAAGGTAGAGGCAGTTAGGGGTGATCAGGCCAGGAGGGGAGGGCAGTTGGGGGTGAGCAGGTTGGCAGGGGGGGGCAGTTGGGGGCAATCAGGCCAGAAGGCAGAGTGGTTAAGGGCGATCAGGCAGGCAGGCAGGTAAGCGGTTAGGAGCCAGCGGTCCTGGATTGCAAGAGGGACCTATGTGATCAGGCCTAAACCGGCAGTCAGACATCCCCTGAGGGGTCCCAGATTGGAGAGGGTGCAGGCCAGGCTGAGGGACACCCCCCCCCCCCCACCCGCATGAATTTCGTGCACCGGGTCCCTAGTTCATATAAATGGATTCATACAATGTGTGGCCTTCTCTGTTTGGCCTCTCTCACTCAGCATGATGTTTTCCAGGTTCATCCATGTTGTAGTGCTTGCCAAAGCTTCAATCCTCTTTATGGCTGAGTAACATTTCCTTGTGTGGATCGACCGAATTTTGTTTGTCCATTCATCAGCTGATGGATATTTTGGTTGTTTCTACTTTTTGGTGAATGTGACCAGTGCTGCTATGAACACTCATGTACAAGTTTTGGTGTGGACATACGTTTCGTTTCTCTTGGTCTACACCTCGGTGTGGAATTGATGGGTCATATGGTGATTCTATGTTTAGCTTTTTGAGGACCCACCAGACTGTCTTCTGTGCAGCCGCAGCATTTCACATTCCCACAAGCAATGCCTGAGAGCGCCAACTTCTCCACCAACACTCACCAGTTTCCTTTTTTAAAAATTCTAGCCACCCTGTGGGTGTGAGGTGGTATCTCATTGTGGTTTTGATTTGCATTTCTCTAATGACAAATGATGTTGAATATCTTTTCATGTGCTTGTTGGCCATAAGTATACCTTCTTTGGAGAAATGTCTATTTAAATTCTTCATTTTTAAATTGGGTCTTTTTATTGTTGAGTTGTAACTTATATATTCTTTATATCTTTATATATTCTGGATACTAGATCCTTATCAGATGTGTGATTTGCAAATATCTTCTCCCATTCTGTGGGTTGTCTTTGTGTGTGTGTGTGTGTGTTAGGTTTTTGTTTTGTTTTGTTTTTAGAATATATTTTTATTGATTTCAGAGAGGAAAGGAGAGATAGAGAGAGAGAGAAACATCAATGATGAGAGACAATCATGAATTGGCTGCATCCTGCATGCTCCCTACTGGGGATCGAGCCCGCAACCCAGGCATGTGCCCTTGACGGAAATTGAACCCAGCACCCTTCAGTCCACAGGCCGACGCTCTATCTACTGAGCCACACCGGCTATGGCAAGTGTTAGGTTTTTTAATTGAATTTATTGAGGTGACATTGGTTAATAAAACCATACACGTTTTAAGAGTACAACTCAATAACACATCATCTGCATTCTGCATCGTGCACTCACTGCCCAGAGTGAAGTCTCCTTCCAGCCCCATTCTGTGGGGTGTCTTTTCTTCTCTTGATAGTGTTCTTTGATGCACAAGAATTTTTAATTTTTTTGAAGTCCAATTTATCTATGTTTTCTTTGGTTGCTTGTGCTTTTGGTGTTATAGCCAAGTAATGATTGCCAGACCCAAAGTCATAAAGATTCACCCCTATGGTTTTCTTTTTTTAATTTTATTTTCTTGTTTAAAGTATTACAATAGTAGTACATATGTCTCCTTTTTTCCCCCCATTGACCTTCCCCGGCCTCCCCTATCCCCTGGCACATGCCCTTACCCCCCCACCCCCCAGTGTCTTGTGTCCATTGGTTAGTCCATTGGTTATGCTTATATGCATGCATACAAGTCCTTCAATTGATCTCTTACCACCACCTCCCCCCTCCAACACTCCCCAGCCTTCCCGCTGTAATTTGACAGTCTGTTTGATGCTTCTCTGCCTCTGTATCTATCTTTCTGTTCATTAGGTTATAATGTTCTTTATTATCCATAAATGAGTGAGATCAAGCGGTATTTTCCTTTCGCTGCCTGGCTTATTTCGCTTAGCATAATGCTCTCCAGTTCCATCCATGCTGCTGCAAATGGTAAGAGTTCCTTCTTTTTTAAAGCAGCGTAGTATTCCATTGTGTAGATGTACCATAGTTTTCTAATCCACTCATCTGTTGATGGGCATTTAGGCTGTTTCCAAATCTTAGCTATTGTACATTGTGCTGCTATGAACATAGGGGTGCATATATCCTTTCTGATTATTGTTTCTGTTTTCTTGGGATATATTCCTAGAAGTGGTATTACTGGGTCAAATGGCAGTTCCATTTTTAAATTTTGGAGGAAACTCCATACTGTCTTCCACAGTGGCTGCACCAGTCTGCATTCCCACCAGCAGTGAAGGAGGGTTCCTTTTTCTCCGCATCCTCACCAGCACTTGTCATTTGTTGATTTGTTGATGACAGCCATTCTGACAGGTGTGAGGTGGTACCTCATTGGTGTTTTGATTTGCAGCTCTTGGATGATTCATGACTTTGAGCACGTTTTCATCTGCCTCTTGGCTTTCTGAATGTCCTCTTTCAAAAAGTGTCTATTTAGGTCCTCACCCCTATGTTTTCTTCTAAGAGTTTAATATGGTTTTATCCTGAGGACAGTAGTGAGCCACAGAGGGCAGTGAGCAGAGGCAGGAGGTTATCTGAGTTACATTTTGGTGACACTCCCTCTGGTTGTGTGAGGAAAAAGCCTGGAGCAGGGCTGAGGGCAGGATAGTGGGAGAGAAGTATTTGGCTACTGCACACATCTGGGTGAGCAATAATGGAGGACTGGGCTAGGCTGTGGCAGTGAAGATGAAAGGAAGGGAATGGATTGAGAGTGGCTTCTAGACTCTGGCTCGTCTCTCCCGCCCCCAGAATGGACCCTGGTCGACCCACCTTGGCTGACAGCTTCTACGCCATTTCCTATCTGTACTATGGTGCCCTGGGCACACTGAGCACCATGCTGTGTGGAGCCCTCATCAGCTACCTGACAGGTAAGCAGGGCTTATGGCTTCCTCAGAGGCACCCTGTCCGTCCCTCTGTCTCCAGGACCCACTGGGCAGGAAGAAGAGGAAGGAAGCCCCCATTGGCCAAGCAGCCACTATATACTGGGCACATCTGCACCCTTTGTGCTGTGTCACCTTCAGGACCACCCTGCACCTTGCAGGGTTTGTCTTATTTTGCAAAGGCAGAAACGGACACACCCCGCACACCCCCAAAGATTAAGTCCTTGCTAGAGAATGTGGGGTAAGGCCGCGAGATGCTGTCCGTGGTGCTGAAACACCTTCCCATCGGGACCTTGGTCGCTATGCATTCCACAGGGAATTCTGAACCCCACAAAGAAGTGAAAAGAGATAAAGAGAAATCAATAGTGCCCTGACCAGTTTGGCTCAGTGGATAGAGCGTTGGCCTGCGGACTGAAGGGTCCCAGGTTCAATTCCGGTCAAGGGCAAGTACCTTGGTTGCGGGCACATCCCCAGTAGGGGGTGTGCAGGAGGCAGCTGATCGATGTTTCTCTCTCATTGATGTTTCTGACTCTCTATCCCTCTCCCTTCCTCTCTGTAAAAAAATCAATAAAATATATTTTTTTAAAAAGAGAGTTCAATAGTAATAACAGTACCCGTTCAGCTTTCTTTTTTAAAAAAATACATTTTATTGATTTTTTACAGATAGGAAGGGAGAGGGGTAGAGAGTCAGAAACATCAATGAGAGAGAAACATCGATCAGCTGCCTCCTGCACACCCCCTACTGGGATGTGCCCGCAACCAAGGTACTTGCCCTTGACCAGAATTGAACCTGGGACCCTTCAGTCCGCAGGCCGACGCTCTATCCACTGAGCCAAACCGGTCAGGGCCCTTTCAGCTTTCTGAGTGTAGACTTTACATTTACCAGGCGTTTACTGAGTCTGTCTCCGTGCTGTGAACAGAACCACACACTGGCCCCTCCTGGCCATCCACTGATGTAGAGATGAGGAAACCGAAGCCTGGATGGGGCAGAGGCTTGCCAGGGTCACCCCATGGGTCCCTATCGGATCTTGGATTGGAGTCCATCCGAGCTCTCCCTTCCCTTCCCAGCCTCCAGTTGTGGCCACCCCTCCCTTAATGACCCCAATTCTCTCTGACCCCCAGGCCCAACCAAGCGCAGTGCCCTGGGTCCTGGTTTGCTGTGGTGGGACCTCACGTCGCAGACAGCATCAGTGGCTCCCAAGGAAGAAGTGGCCACCCAGGGTGACAGCTTGGTGAAGGTCAGTCTCAGGGCGGGGCTCCCCAAATGGGGGAAGGGACAGTAAAGTAGCTGTGAAGTAGCTTGGGGTGCTCTGGGCATGGCCATAACTCAAGGGAATGACATGATGATCAGTCACTGTCTTTCTCAGCTTCTTGTTACCACCAGTGGAGAGACTCCCTTGGAAGGGGATGTATCTTCAACACTTTCTATTATCCCCTTTAACAAAGATAAGCAGAAGTTCCTAATTTTCATTAAGAAAACAACAACAACAGTGTATCTGTTTTTACACTTGCTTTCGATCTATGGCAGGTGAAACTGGTTTGCCTTTAGGGTATTGATAGAAAGTCTCTCCTGAAAATAAAATTACTTAATTCAAAAGTGACTCAGCCCTGGCCGGTTTGGCTCAGTGGTTATAGCGTTGGCCTTGAAGTCAGAAAAGCCTCAGGTTCGATTCCCCATCAAGAGCACATACCTCGTACCTGGGTTGCAGGCTCAATCCCAAGCCTTGGTTAGGGTGTGTGCGAGAGGCAACCAATCGATGTGTCTCTCCTTCATAGATTTTTTTTTTTCTCTTTCTCCCTCCTCCCTCCCCTCTCTCTAAAAAAAAAAATCAATGGAAAAAATATCATCGAATGAGGGTTAACAAAAAATAAAAACAGCCCAGCCAGCATAGCATGGCTCAGCAGTTGAGCAGTGATCTGTGAACCAGGAGGTCACGGTTCGATTCCCAATCAGGGCATATGCCTGGGTTGTGGGCTTGATCCCTAGTGTGGGGCATGCAGGAGGTAGCCAGTCAATGATTCTCACTCATCATTGATGTTTCTGTCTCTCTCTCTCTCTCCCTCTCCCTTCCTCTCTGAAATCAATAAAATATATATATATATTTTTTAAAAAGTGAGTCAACATGGAGATAACTTACCTAAGGAAATGTGATGGGCTAGACCAGCGGTTCTCAACCTGTGGGTCGCGACCCCTTTGGGGGTCGAACGACCCTTTCACAGGGGTCGCCTAAGACTATCGGAAAATGCATATATAATTACATATTGTTTTTGTGATTAATAACTAAGCTTTAATTATGTTCAATTTGTAACAATGAAAATACATCCTGCATATCAGATATTTACATGACGATTCATAACAGTAGCAAAATTACAGTTATGAAGTACCAACGAAAATAATTTTATGGTTGGGGGTCACCACAACATGAGGAACTGTATGAAAGGGTCGCGGCATTAGGAATGTTGAGAACCACTGGGCTAGACAGCCTTTGCTCAAAGCCCCGTGGTTGCTATGTAAATGCCTTGAGTTTGGGAAACACTGTCCCTGAGGGGTCTGATTCAGGCCCTGCTTTGGATCCCCTGTTTCATTTCCTCATTTATTAAGCACTCACTATACCAAGCCCACTGCCAAGCAGGAGCAGATAAAAACTAAGCTGAGAAAAGAGTAGGGTCTTGGGCAGGGGGTGAGTGTTAGGAAGACAACAAAACAGGCTACTGTATGGGGGTGGCCTCCTGAAGAGGGGACATGGATAGAGCCCAGATGAGGAGGAAAGAAGCCAGCGGAGGAAGGGCAGTCTCCATGGAGGGCACAGCAAGTGTGAAGGCCCTGAGGCTGGAATAGGTTTGACAAGACGGGGGTTGGGGAGGAATCTACTTGGCTGGAATGTTCTAAAGCTCCCTCCAGTTGCTGTGGAGAAATATTTTATTTTATTATTATTTTTTTAAATATATATTTTATTGATTTATTACAGAGAGGAAGGGAGAGATAGTTAGAAACATCGATGAGAGAGAAACATCGATCAGCCACCTCCTGCACACCTCCCACTGGGGATGTGCCCACAACTAAGGTACATGCCCTTGACCGGAATCGAACCTGGGACCCCTCAGTCCAAAGGCCAACGCTCTATCCACTGAGCCAAACCGGCTACGGCTATTTTATTTTCTTGAAGGGTAACAGGCAGAGAGTCAGAGAGAGAATGGAGGCAGGCCTGCATGCAAGCATTGATGGCCTGGACTGTAGATGACATGGGCATGGGGGAGATAAGTGGATGGAGACTTTGGAGACCGAGGGAACTGGCTGGGCCGCTGGACAAGAGGACATTCTGTAACCCTGCCCAGGTTCCATCCTCCCAGGCCCTCGGCGTCCCCATCTGGGAGATGAGCTAACACAGAAAAAGGAATCTCTGAAGGGGTTTTTCTTTTCTCCTCTCCACAGGGGGCCGAGGAGCTGCCTCCCAGCGCCAAGAGGCCTCCTGGCTTCCGGCCCACAAACGAGGACCAGCTGCTCTTCCTGGGGCAGAAGGAGGTGAATGGAACTAGCTCCGGCTCTTGGAACCCTGGCAGAGGACGTGAGGGTGGCCGTGACCTGCGGGAGACACACCTCTGAACCAGCCCAGGACTGGCCACCTGGAATGGAAACTCATGGGGCAGCCCCACCTCCAGTCAGCAGTTAGTCAGTCTTAGATGCTGTACCCCTGCCAGCACCCCCAAAATGAGGCCGGATTTTTCCATACCTGCAATAAAAAGATGTTGGAATCCCCTCTGGAGAACATGGGAAACTTCCAGGTCCCACCTTAGGGTCAAAGAAAGACCCCAGCTCTTTCTGCGAGGTGCCTGAACCTTAGCAAGGATTGTGGAGGTCCTCAGGCCCAGCCCCCCGGTACCTCATTTCGCAGGCAGGGGAACGAGACCTGGAGAGGGGCAGGGAGGTGGCCAAGGCCACAGGACAAACCAGAGACACATTGAGAGGTGGACACCAGCCTTTCCTCCTTCACCTCTTCCTGTTTTCCTCCCTTTGAAGGGTCAGATGGTACTTGGCCTCTGACCTTGGGAGCAGGGTGGGAGGAGGAAGGAGAAATAACGTTTCAGCTTTCCTCCTGCGTCTGGACACTTTCCCCATCTCATTCATTAAGAAGCGTGAACCCACTTTGCAGAGGAAGAAACGGAAGCTCAGGGAGTTTGCCTGAGACCCCCCAGCAAGTCCAGTCAGGCAGGGACAGGCCTGGGTGCTGCATGATGCTCCATTGAGGACACGGTGTCCAGGGTCTGATCCACCGGGCGAGTGCACACCCCTGGCTCTTGGCTGGAGACGACATCCACACACATCAAATAAACGGACTCGGGCTTGATATCTCTGAGAAGTCATTCTGGCCTCAGCTCTCGAAGTCTGAGCACGGATCTCTGTGTCTCTTGCCCAAGCCTGCAAGTGAATAAACCTGAGTCTTTAAATCACCAGAGAGAGGTGGCCACTCCCAGGTCAGGGTCCACGGTACTGCCCTCCCTGACCCACAGCTCGTCTCCCCTCCTGACTCCTTCTTGAAGCACTCCCTCCTGGCTGCCCTTTGCACCCGGTTAGCCTCTTCCATGTCCCTGCACCAGCCCCCGGGCTCTCTGTGATCACGAGAGCTGGCTGCACTTGCCTCTGCCCACACACCTGCCATGGCTCCATGGCCCCCTGCTCACCTGGCCGTCGAGGCTGCCAGGTCCGATAGAGCCCCTGCCCCATTCATGAGAGTTGGACGCCAGCTTTTCCTCAGAAAGTGAGTTTATTTTAAAATAAGTTCTTGGCAGGTGTGCGTAATCTAAATTAAGGTAAGGGCATGCTGGATTCGGATGGGCCCTGAATACAATGACTGTGTCCTCATAAGAAGAGGAGGAGAGCCCTAGCCGGTTTGGCTCAGTGGACAGAGCGTCGGCCTGTGGACTGAAGGGTCCCAGGTTCAATCCACCCCTGGATTTTGAACGTCTGGCCTCCAGAACTGTGAGAGAATACATTCTTACTGGTTTTAAGCTATGGCGGTGACGGCAAACTAACACAGTAGTCCCCGCTTATCTACGGGTTCACTTTCTAAGGTTAACTGGGGTCTGAAAACAATACATGGAAAATTCCAGAAGTAAATAATCAAGGTTTTAAAAAATATTTTTATTGATATTTAGAGAGAGAGGAAGAGGGAGAGAGAGAGAGAAACATCTATGTGAGAGCCGAATGTCCATCAGCTGCCTCCTGTATGCCCCCTACCAGGGATTGAGCCCGCAACCTGCACATGTGCCCTGACCCAGAATCGAACCGGCAACCTTTCAGTGTATGGGCCAATGCCCAACCAACTGAGCTACACAAGCCAGGGGCACAATTCATGTTTCAATTACACACAGTTGTGAGCCGCGTCATGAAATCTCTGCTGTCCTGCTTGGTCTGGCCCTGGCCACCCAATTTGGATATATATTTTTTAAATTAATTAATTAACTAACTAGTGTTTTTTTATTGTTGACACTGTTACAGATTTCCCCCATTTCCTCCTCTTCGCCCCCTTCACCCAGCGCCCCCTCCCCCAGGCCTCTGCCACATTATTGTCTGTGACCATGGACTGTGCATATATGTCCAATTTGGGTATCTCTAAGTTCCTTTTCATGCCTCATTGCTTTGGCTGGAACTGCTAATACGACATTGACAGAAATTTTTACAAAGCAGACATTCTTGATTTTAGACCTCAACTCACTGGGTGCCAGTAGCACCCTCCCCCAGTGCGACAACCAAAAATGTCTCCAGACATTGCCCAGTGTCCTCTGAGGGCAAAACTGCCCCTGAGCGAGAACCCTGGTCTATGCCGACACAAGTGCCTCCCCAGCTTTATAGTAAGACCTCGGCATTGTCCAAGGCCAGGGACTGCGGGCCTTGGGAGAATGCCACCTGGCCCCGGACCAAGGACATGGGCCGGGGTGTACAGGGGGCACACTGGCGTTCAGAACACCAAGGGGCTGGCGGTAACAAGAAAGAAAACATTCATAGGTCCATCGCAAGAGCCTGGAATATGGGACGTGGGGCTTTTAGGGGACAGCACACCAGGCTGGCAATTAAAAAAAAATAATTCACTGGGGTTGGAGGGCTGCAGAGGATTCCAAGGGACAAGGTGCAAAAGCAAGTTGCTCAGCAATGCCCATAGTCAGGTGAAGGCCAGGATTTCTCAGCCTTGGTGCTGTTGATATTTTGAGCTGAGTAATCCTCTATTGAGGGGCCTATCCTGTGGACTGTAGGGTGCTGAGCAGCATCCCTGGCCTCCACTCACCAGGTGCCAGTAGCACGCTCCCCTTCCCCAGCTGTGACAACCAGAAATGCCTCCAGTATCCATGGGCAGTGTGTGTGTGTGTGTGTGTGTGTGTGTGTGTGTGTGAGTGTGCAGGGGGGCAGAGTCATCCCCAGTTGAGCACCACTATTCTTTTTTATTGTTAATCCTCACCTGAGGATATTTTTCCATTGACTTTCAGAGAAAGTGGAAGAGAAAGGGAAAGACAGAGAGAAACATCGATGTGAGAGAAACACATCGTTTGGTTGCCTCCTGCATGTGCCCGGACCAGGGCCCGGCCTGGGGCGGAGCCTGCAACCGAGGTACAGAATGCCCTTGACCGGAATCGAACCCTTCAGTCTGCAGGCCAACACTCTAACCACTCAGCCAAACCAGCTAGGGCAAGCATCACTATTCCACTAGTATGTGCAAAAAGAATAGATGGCATATGTATTCCATTGTATTATTTCATTTTTGAGGTGATTCATTTTTAAAATTTTTTTAAATATGTTTTTATTGATTTGAGAGAGAGAGAGAGAAATGGGGAGGGATAGAGAGGCCACAACCTGGGCATGTGCCCTGACTAGGAATCGAACTGATGACCTCTTGGTTCATGGGTTGATATTCAGAGAGGAAGGGAGAGGGAGAGAGAGAGAGAAACATCGATGATGAGAGAGAATCATTGATCGGCCACCTCCTGCACGCCCCCTACTCAGGATGGAGCCCACAACCCGGGCATGTGCCCTTGACCAGAATTCAACCCAGGACCCCTCAGTTCACAGGCTGACTCTCTATCCACTGAGCCAAACCAGCTAGGGATAAAGTGATCCCTTTTTATAATCTGAAGGATATTATGAAATGGTTGACATTCCTTGATCATATACTGTGTGCCAAGTGGTTTACTCATATACTGGTGAAAGTGTCTGTGTTTATTGAGCATCGACTCAGTAACAAGCACTTTTTGTCATTATTTTGGCTTATTTTTAATTAATATACATTTTTAGAGCAGTGTTAGGGTTACAGAAAGATTGAGCAGAAAGTTCAGAGAGCTCCCCCAGATGCCTCTCTCCCCCGCTCCCAGTTTCCCCTATTATTAACGTCTCTCATTAGTGTGGTACATGGGTTACAATTGATGAGTAAATACCGATGCATTATTATTAACTGAAGTCCACAGCTTACATTAGAATCCACTGTGTTGTACATTCTGTGGATTTTGACAAGTGCATAACGTCCACCGTTATGCTGCCATACAGAATAGTTTTACTGCCTTAAAAATTCCCTGTTACACCTATACTGTATTCGTCTTGCCTTCACCCTCTAAATCAGTTCTATCCATTTTGCTTGTTTTTTCTTTTTGATTTTTCTATTGATGATAGTATCATCTGGTCTCGATTCTTTTTCTTATCACATTGGCCCGCACTTGCTTATTAAGCATCTAATATTAGCTGTGATTGTGGGCACCCCTGCCCCATTCTGGAATACGGTATCTGTTGTTTCAACATCCAATACAATGCAGACGGTTTCTTTTGAATCACAATCTTTGATCCGACTAATTTCTTCCTACTCCCCATTTACTAAGAACTTAAAAATCAGGAATGGTTGCTGAATGCTGTCTGAGTTTTCTAGCACCGAGAGATACTCATTTGGCCTTTTTCTCCTTTCGTGTCTTCATGGAGTCAAGGAGCCTTTCTGCTGTTAAACGTTCCCGCCTCCTTGGAAGAAAGCCCTGCATGCCCCTGGTATGCTGCCCTTTAAAGCAGAGCTGAGCTCAGATTGCATGTGCCCAGGCTCCTGGCCCTCTCCTGGCAGGTCCTTACCCTACAGCTAAGCTGACTCCCGCAGGGCGTAGGGGAGGGTCTGCTCAGAACTTCTGCAGGAGCTCAACCAGGCGACTTCAACTCCGCAGCTCCCAGAACTGCTCCTCCTCCAGGAGCCTGCTGGCCAACCCTGCACCCTGTGCAGCCTCCTTACCCTTTTTGTTGTTAATCCTCACTGGAGGGTATTTTTTCCATTTATTTTTGTTGTTGTTAATCCTCGCCCATTTTTTCCATTGATTTTTAGAGAGTGTGTAAGGGAGGGGGAGAGTGGAAGAGAGAAACATCAGTGTGAGAGAGACAGATCGATTGGTTGCCTCCCGCATGTGTCCTGACCCGGGCCAGGGGATCGAGCCTGCAGCCGAGGTATGTGCCCTTGACTGGAATCGAACCCATGACCCTCCAGGCTGACACTCTAACCCCTGAGCTACCCCAGTGAAGGTCTCCTCTCCTTTTTTTTAAAAAAAATTGATTTCAGAGAGAGGAAGGGAGAGGGAGAGAGAGAAACATCAATTATGAGCGAATCATTGATTGGCTGCCTCCTGCAGTTCGAGCCCATAACCCGGGCATGTGCCCTGACCAGGAATGGAACCGTGACCTCGTGGTTCATAGGTTGACACTCACCCACTGAGCCACATGGGCTGGGCAGGCCTCCTTGCCTTATTTCACTGGTCCTCTACACCCCATCCCCCCCATCCTGTTGAATCATTCTCCTAAAGTGAGGAGGGGCCAGCCATACAGCTCCCCCTCACACGCACACACCCCAGAGCCGTGGGCTTGTCCAGTGTCCCCTGCTGATTTTGGTATCCTCAGCTAAAGCCAAGACAGAGGCCACAAATTCTTTTCTTTTTTTAAAATTTATTTATTTGAGAGAGAGAGTGAGCAAGCATTCATTGGTTGATTCTTCTATGTGCCCTGACTGGGGATGAAACCCACAACCTTGGTGTATTGAGATGACGCTCTAACCAAGTGACCTACCCGGCCAGGGCCTACAAGTTCTGGTTTTTCTGGTCCTGGGGACAGTTGTCAAGGAGCCAGATTGAGCAGAACTCGGGGTTTGGCAGGTAAGTTTCATTGGAATGCCCCAACTGCCTCCTCCCCAGGTTCACAACTGGGTCAGCCTCAGGCTCTGCTGGCTCCAGGGGCACCGCAGTAAAAGAAGGAGGATCTGGCTTAGGTTCTGTCCTTGCAGCCAAGTCTCAGACTGGGGCTGGGGTCAGGGGTTCCCCTAAACCAGCAGCTCTGCAGGCGGCAGCTCACCTAATACCACCCCATCCACCAATATAGATCCCAATGGAAAGCTGGCCTCCTGCAGCCAGTCCCTGCCCCTCTCTGTGTCAGCCACATCCCGTTCTCCGAATCCCGACCTGGCAATGGGTCATGCAAAGAGTAGGTGTACTGGTTAATAATGCGGATTTGTAATCAAAGAAAACGCGATAATTTCAAGAGAAACATCGAAAGCGCTTTATTCAAAGTAATGTCCATCGCTAGCTACACATTTCCCCATCTTTCAGGTAATTTGTGGGTACCATCCCAATAGAACTTTTCTTGTTTTGAGGCAAACCATTCAGAGACCCAATTTTCCACTTCTTCGTACGTTTTGAAGTGCTGCTCAGAAAGTGCGCGTGCCATCAATCAGAACTAGTGGTCATCTGAAGGAGCAAGGCCTGGTGAATACGGGGGGTGGGTTAATACTTCCCAGGCAAGATCTTTTAACGTGTCTTTAACTGGTTTTGAAGTGTGTGATGGTTCGTCATCATGAAGCAAAATTACTTTGCCGTGTCTCCTGGCCCATTCTGGTCGTTTCATGATCAAAGAGTGGTTCAAATTATTTGTTGTCGGTAGCGATCAGTATTAACGGTTTCACCTGATTTTAGAAGCTCATCATACACCACACCTTCCTGATCCCACCAAACACAGAGCATTGTCTTCTTTCTGAAGCGATTTGGCCTTGCAGTCGATGTTGATGGTTGACTTGGATCAACCCATGATTTTGTGCATTTGGGATTCTCAAAATAAATCCACTTTTAATCGCTAGTCACAATTTGATGCAAAAAAGACTTTCTTTCGTGCTGTTAAAGCAACATTTTACTGATGACTTTTCCGTTTTCCATTTGTCTCTCATTCAGTTGATGTGGCACCCATTTTCCTTCCTTTAAAATCTTTCCCATTGCTTGTAAGCGGTCGGAAATTGTTTGCTGAGCAACGTTTAATCTTTCTGCAAGTTGTTTTTGAGTTTCACACGCATCTTCATCCAATAATGCTTGTAATTGTTGGTCTTCAAACTTTTTCGGTTGACCTGGATGTTCTTTGCCTTTCACATCGAAAGCATCACTTTTAAAGCGTTTAAGCCAGCGTTCACAAGTATCTTGAGATGGAGCATGTTCACCATAAGCTTCCCGAAGTATATGATAACTTTCAGCAGCACTTTTCTTCAAAATAAAGTAATGAATTAAAACTTCCTGCAAATGCTCTTTTTTTGGCACAAAATTCGACATTTTTAAGTGTAAAAATATCTGTGATGTTAACACCGTCAGCAAATTTGACATATGAAGTTTTGAAGCTTGCTGTCAATGCAACAAAATAGCATACATCTCAAATCACATATATATCAACATATGTATAACTCCATCTATTGAAAAAAATCTGGTCAAGCCTGGCCGGTGTGGCTCAGTGGTTGAGCATTGACTCAGGAGCCAGGAGGTCACAGTCAGGGCACATGTCTGGATTATGGGCTTGATCCCTAATAGATTGGCTGCAGGAGGCAGCCATTCAATGATTCCCTCTCATCATTGATGTTTCTATCTCTCTCTCCCTCTCCCTTCCTCTCTCTAAAATCAATAAAAACATATTTTAAAAACAGAGTCGGTCAAACCCAGGTTGCCCCAGCAAGGCAGAGCCCCCACATCATGAAAAATGAAAAAAAAAAGATTTAGAGAGAGAAAGATTTTCTTTAAAAAAAATGATTATTTACACACACACACACACAAAGATTATTCACATTTCTCAGAAATTTAGTTTTTTTCATCAAGACTAAATCATAGATAACATGAAACTGCCCAGGGAAGACCTGGGGGAAGAGCCCGGCCGAGGCTGGAGACGGAATTGAGCTGCCTGGGCGAGTGCAACGATCCTGGCAAGAAGACATATATTTCATTTCCTGACCCACAACATAGAAGCTGAAGTTCCATAACATGACACTCACACCACGCGTCAGGCACCCTTAGTCCACCCTGATCACACTCTGCTAAATGGATTTCACGGCCCAACTTGGTGGTTAAGAGCTCAGACTTCAAGCATGAGTTTGAATGTCAATTTTGCAAATTACTAACTGTTATACTTTCATTATGTTGCTTAACGTCCCTGTGCTGTAGTTTTATGCTGTAGCTTTAAAGTGTGGACAATAAGAGTATCTACTCGTGAGGTTTGATGCCAGATTTGCCTCCAGGAAGAGTGAGCCGATTTATACTTGTAACTTTAATATATTCCTATTTCATACACTCTTTCTCTAAACCCACACTATTCATCTTTTTAATCTTTAATAAATTAATGAGTGGGGGAAAAATGTTTCCTGGTTAGTAATTATAAATCTTATTTATCTTTAAATTTTTTAAGTGTGGCTTTTCTTGTTACTTTTTAATCACACCATATTAAGTTTAAAGAGCCGGATTGTTCTGGAAGGCTTGTTATGAAAAGCTGCAGCCCCCTACAGTTCCCAGGAATTATGAAATCAAGAAAAACATCAACACAGCCCTGGTGTGCTCAGTTAATTGGAGTATTGCCCTGTGCACCAAAAGGTCGTGGGTTTGATCAGGGCGCATACCCAGGTTGCGGTTTGATCTCCTCTCGGGGTGCATGAGCGGGGGGGTGCGAACAATCGATGTTTCTCTCTCCCTCTCCCTTCCTCTCCTCTAAAATCAGTGGAAACATATCCTCGGGTGAGGATTTTTTTAAAATCAACACAATCATGGGAGAGATACGAACGCTGCTGTGGAGTCGTGGGCTCAAAGGTGTAGGGAATGGGGAGGCGTGAATGAAGCCAAACAGCTGGACAAGCCTCCCTCTTGTCCACTCCCGGCACCCATTTGCCCCTAGGTCCTGTTCATTCAGGCTGGATCAGCCCCTCTTCTCCCCTTTCAGTGTTCTGGCCGCTACCAGCCTCCCCCTCCCCTGCCCTCCCCTGGCTCACACACCCTGCAGAGCTCCCTATTGCTCTCAGAGCAAAATTAATCTGGTAGCATGAAGCCAGCTCTGATACCCTGCTCCGTCCCCCCACTCCCTTCCTCATCCCCACACCCATGAGATGAGGAGGACCCTGGACTTAGAGCCTGGTGGAGCAGACTTTGAATTCTGACCTTGTTGTTCACTAGCTAAACCTGGGCAGCTCCGTCACTTTTTTTCTTTTTTTTAATCCTTACCCGAGGATATGTTCCCATTGATTTTTTAAAAAATATATATTATATTTAGAAGATGGCGGCATAGGTTAACACTGGAGTTTGCTGCTTTGAACAACTACTTCAAAAGTGAAACCAAAAAACGGAAGGGACATCACCCAGAACCACAGGAACGCTGCCTGAGTGGAAGTCCTACAACTAGGAGGAAAGAGAAATGCATACGGACACTCAGAGGAGGCGCAGTGCTGAAGTCAAATTCTGAGGTGCGGAGTGCGCGAGCGGGCTGGCGGCGGAGGGCGCGGTTGGCGTTTTCAATCGGGAGGGAGTCGCAGACTCTGAGCTCCAGATCCGGGCGAGTCTCTAGGGACCCAGACTCAAACGGGAGAAGCGGGACTGTCTGGCTTCGGTCAGAGCGAGTGCAGCTTTCTCTCTGAGCTTTGCAGCGGGTGCTGGGACTCAGAGAGGCAGAGCCCCTGGGGACAGGACTGAGAGCCGCCATAACTGCTCTCTCCGGCCCACCCTGTTGATCCTGTTCGACCCGCCCCGCCCAAGCCCTGCACACAGGCATTTGCCGGATAGCCTCAGGCAAAGGCTAGATTAGCACCTCCCTAGAGGACAGAAGTTCTCTCACTGCTGACACAGCTGATTCTCATAGCCACTTGGCCTGGAGGTCAAACCCTCCCTGGAATTAGCTACAACAATCAAGATTTAACTATAAGACTGTGAACAAAGACCACTAGGGGGTGCACCAAGGAAGCATAACAAAATGCGGAGACAAAGAAACAGGACAAAATTGTCAATGGAAGATATAGAGTTCAGAACCACACTTTTAAGGTCTCTCAAGAACTGTTTAGAAGCCGTCGATAAACTTAATGAGATCTACAAGAAAACTAATAAGACCCTCGATCTTATATTGGGGAACCAACTAGAAATTAAGCATACACGGACTGAAATAACGAATATTATACAGACTCCCGACAGCAGACCAGAGGAGCGCAAGAATCAAGTCAATGATTTGAAATGCGAGGAAGCAAAAAACACCCAACCGGAAAAGCAAAATGAAAAAAGAATCCAAAAATGCGAGGATAGTGTAAGGAGCCTCTGGGACAGCTTCAAGCGTACCAACATCAGAATTATAGGGGTGCCAGAAGATGAGAGAGAGCAAGATATTGAAAACCTATTTGAAGAAATAATGACAGAAAACTTCCCCTACCTGGTCAAAGAAATAGACTTACAAGTCCAGGAAGCGCAGAGAACCCCAAACAAAAGGAATCCAAAGAGGACCACACCAAGACACATCATAATTAAAATGCCAAGAGCAAAACACAAAGAGAGAATCTTAAAAACAGCAAGAGAAAGAAACTCAGTTACCTACAAGGGAATACCCATACGACTGTCAGCTGATTTCTCAACAGAAACTTTGCAGGCCAGAAGGGAGTGGCAAGAAATATTCAAAGTGATGAATACCAAGAACCTACAACCAAGATTACTTTATCCAGCAAAGCTATCATTCAGAATTGAAGGTCAGATAAAGAGCTTCACAGATAAGGAAAAGCTAAAGGAGTTCATCACCACCAAACCAGGATTATATGAAATGCTGAAAGGTATCCTTTAAGAAGGGGAAGAGGAAGAAAAAGGTAAAGATACAAATTATGAACAACAAATATGCATCTATCAACAAGTGAATCTAAGAATCAAGTGAATAAATAATCTGATGAACAGAATGAACTGTTGATTATAATAGAATCAGGGACATAGAAAGGGAATGGACTGACTATTCCTGGGGGGGAAAGGGGTGTGGGAGATGCGGGAAGAGACTGGACAAAAATCGTGCACCTATGGATGAGGACAGTGGGTGGGGAGTGAGGGCGGAGGGTGGGGCGGGAACTGGGAGGAGGGGAATTATGGGGGGAAAAAAAAGAGGAACAAATGTAATAATCTGAACAATAAAGATTTAATTAAAAAAAAAATAAAATAAAATAAAATAAATAAAAAATATATATTATATTTATTTATATATATATTTACAGAGAGGAAGGGAGAGGGATAGATAGTTAGAAACATCGATGAGAGAGAAACATGGATCATCCGCCTCCTTCACACCTCCCACTGGGATGTGCCCGCAACCAAGGCACATGCCCTTGACCAGAATCGAACCCGGGACCCTTCAGTCCGCAGGTCGACGCTCTAGCCACTGAGCCAAACCGGTCAGGGCCCCATTGATTTTTAGAGAGAGTGGAAGAGAGAGGGAAAGACAGAGAGAAACACTGATGTGAGAGAAACACAACCGAGATACGTGCCCCCGACCAGACTCGAACCCAGGACCCTTCAGTTCAGAGGCCTACGCTCTACCCACTGAGCCAAACCGGCGAGGGCAGCTCAGTCACTTTTACTTCAGTCCCTGTCCATGACAATAGGTGTGTGTGGCTCTGGCTGGGGTGCTCAGTGGCTAGAGCATTGGCCCGTACACCAAAGGGTCGCGGGTTCAATTCTCGATCAAGGGCATGTACCTGGGTTGCAGGTTCAATCCCTGGTCCTGGTCAGGGTGTGTGCGGGAGGAAACCAATTGATATGTCTCTCTCACATCGATGTTTCTCTCTCTCTCTCTCTCTCTCTCTCTCTCTCTCTCTCTCCTCTTCCCCCTTCCACTCTTTCTGAAAATCAATGGGAAAAAAATATCCTTGGGTGAGGATTAACAAACAAAGCAAAGGTGTGTGTTCTGGGTGCTGTAAAAGCACAGCCCTGGATGGGAGGCATTACCAGGGTGGCTGCCGGCTCCGAGGGCCCCAGGCGCCGGTGGCTGGTGGAGACCCATGTTTGATGTAGGGAAAGAGGCATCCAGATTGGCCCTTAACGGGCAAAGTGAAAACACCTGAGGTGTGCAAGGACGGCAGGGAGCCCACAGATTGCATCTATTGGGGAGAAGGGTCAACCCTAGAAAGCAAACAGCAGTTCTGTGTCCTCAAGGGGCCTGGTCACACATTAACATCTTATCCCCAGCCCAGTCCACCAGGCCACCGCCGTCTGCACGAAGGTGAGGGTGTTTGCTGAATTCTGTCCTTTCTCAAACATTTGTTTTCAAGACAAGCTAAATCCAGAGGCCCCAAGCCCTCTAATCAGGGTCAGAGCTCGCAGCTGGGGCAGAGGGGGAGAGGTGCACGTACAGGGCAGCACGCAGCTGGATCTGAGGGCTTCTCTCCAAGCCTGAGGCTCGGGGCCAGGAGCCCCGCAGCAGGAGAGCATGCACTGTTCAGAGCATGAGCCATGGACTCAGATTCTGCAGCCTTCGCCATAGGAAGAATGGAAGCACGGATGCACGCTAGAACATGGGTGGACCCTGAAAGCATCCCCCTCAGTGAAAGAAGCCAGTCCCAGAAGGTCATATAGTATGTAATTCCATGTCTATGAAATGGCCAGAGCAGGCAAATCCGTAGAAACAGAAAGTGGATTAGCGGATGCCAGGGGTTGGAGGAGCGAGAATGGGGAGTGACTGCTCATGCAAAATGGTCTCCCTTTGGGGTGATGAAAATGTTTGAGAACTAGACAGATGTGATGATTGCACATCATGAATGTGTTAAATGACTGAACTGTATACTTTATTTTTTTCTGAATTGTACACTTTAATTGGTTAATTAAATCATGTGAATTTCACTTTAATAATAAATAAATACATAAATAAATCATCTAATTAAAAAAGAATTCAGCCCTGGCCAGTGTTGTTCAGTTGGTTGAACATCACCCCATGCACCAAAAGGTCACCAGTTTGATTCCTGGTCAGGGCACATGACAGGTTGTGGGCTTGATCCCGTGTGGGGCCTGCAGGAGGCAGCCAAGCTGAGCAATGATTCTCTCTCATCATTGAAGTTTCTCTCTCTCCCTCTCTCTTCCTCTCTGAAAGCAATAAAAATATTCTATATAATAAAAGGGTAATATGCAAATTGACCCTAACAGCGGAACGACCGGGAATGACCAGTCTCTATGATGTGCACTGACCACCAGGGGGCAGATGCTCAGTGCAGGAGCTGCCTCCTGGTGGTCAGTGCACTTCCACAGGGGTAGTGCTGCTCAGACAGAAGCCGGCTCATGGCTGGCAAGGGAGCAGGCCTAAGCCTTTAGTTGAATATCCCCTGAGGGCTCCCGGGCTGCCAGAGGGATGTCTGACTGCCAGCTTAGGCCTGATTCCCCTGGGGAGTGGGCCTAAGCCAGCAGGTGGACATACCCTGAGAGGTCCTGGACTGTGAGAGGGCTTGGGCCTGGCTGAGGGACCTTCCCCCCCCGCCCCTCCCCTGCACAAATTTTCATGCACCAGGCCTCTAGTTTTTTAAATAATAAAATTAAATCAATAAAAACATTTTAAAAATAAAAACATATTTTTTAAAATTAGACACAGAACTGCCATATGTTCCAGCAATACATTTCTGGGTTTATACCCAAAATAATTTAAAGTAAATATTGAAAAGATTTCTGCACACCTATCTTCATAATGGCTTTATTCAGAATAGCCAAGAGGGAAAGTCTATTTATTTCTTCAAATAGATTTTCAAATACAGTGGGGCCTTGACTTACGAGTTTAATTCATTCTAAGACCAACCTCATTAAGGAGCTCGTTAAGGAGCTCGTTAACTCAAATTACTCTATCAACTCAATGCAAAAAATTGGCTGAGAGACAGCTGGTATCTCAAAAAACTCGTTAGTCGGGACACTCATAAGTCAAGGCCCCACTGTATCTTGCTGTCTCTCTCCTCTCTTTCTGGCACTCCTATAATGCAAATGTTGGTACTCTTGAAGTTGTTCCAGAGGCTCCTTACACTATCTTCATATTTTTTTTTTAAATATATTTTATTGATTTTTTACAGAGAGGAAGGTAGAGAGATAGAGAGTCAGAAACATCGATGAGAGAGAAACATCGATCAGCTGCCTCCTGCACATCTCCTACTAGGGATATGCCCGCAACCCAGGTACATGCCCTTGACCGGAATCGAACCTGGGACCTCTCAGTCCGCAGGCCGATGCTCTATCCACTGAGCCAAACCGGTTTCGGCTATCTTCATATTTTTGAATTCTCTTTTCTTTTTGCTCTTCTGATTGGGTGTTTTTTGCGTCCTCATATTTCAAATCATTGATCTGATTCTCGGAATCCTCTACTCTACTGTTGAATCCCTGTATGTTATTCTTTATTTCAGACAGTGTATGCTTAATTTCTGACTGGCCCTTTTCCATGTCTTTGGCATTCTCACTAAAATCCTTGAAAGTCTCACTAAGTTGCTTTAAGGTCTCATGAAGATTCTTTTTTTTTTTTTAAATATATTTTATTGATTTTTTACAGAGAGGAAGGGAGAGGGATAGAGAGTTAGAAACATCGATGCGAGAGAAACATCCATCAGCTGCCTCCTGCACACCCCCGACTGGGGATGTGCCCACAACCAAGGGACATGCCCCCAGAATCGAACCCGGGACCCTTCAGTCCACAGGCTGGCGCTCTATCCACTGAGCAAAACCGGTCAGGGCTCATGAAGATTCTTGAGTAATCTTATAACTGTGGTTTTGAGTTCTGTATCCAGTAGTTTGCTTTCTTCCATTTCTTTCATTTCTGACATGTTTGTTTGTCTTCACATTTTGGCTGCTTCCCTGTGTTTGTTTCTATGTATTGGGTCGAGCTACTATGTCCCCTGGAGTTGGTGGAGTTGCCTTGGGTAGTAGGTGTCCTTTAGGGCCCGGTGGTTTAGTCCCTCCAGTCGCCTGAGCTGGGCACTCGAGGTGCACCCCTTTGTGGGCTGTATGCACAGTCTTGTTGTAGTTGAGCCTTGATTGCTGTTGGTGTCACTAGGACAAATTGACCTCCAGGCCAACTGGCTGTGAGGACCAGCTGTGAGGGAGAGCTGCTGTGCAGGAGACACCCTGATGGAGCAGGACTTGCTTCAGTGGGGCTTCGGTGCTCACTGAGTCTGCCCATTGAGTGTGTCGCTTATGGATGTGAAGAGTTGTAATCTGGTATGATCTGACGCTGGCCACCAGGTGCACTGGCTCTAGGGTCTCCAGGAAGGTGCAAAGTCAGCCACTGTCGGGGCCACCTGGCACCTCCTTCTCTTTTGGTTGCAGTTGCTAGATATTGGCTCTACAGTAGAGTTTCAGACTTTGGGCAGGCTATGGTGGCCAACTGCACTATTGCAACTTTCAGAAATAAACTCTTTATTAGTCCATGTAGTAGGCCCTATAGTCGCTCTATACTGCGGCGTGAGAAATGACCCGTAAAACTTAGCAGCTGAAAGCAAAAAACATTTATCTCATTGTTTCTGTGTGTCAAGAATCTGGGAATGGCTTAGCTGGGTACACAAGGATTAATGTGATTGATGAGACCACAGTTGAGGTTTTGCCCGGGGCTGTGGTCAGCTCAAGGCTTGACTGGGGTTGAAGTATCCAATTTTATATTCACTCACTCCACAGGGATGCCTAATGACATACCAGCTGGCTGCCATCAGCAGGAGTGATCCAAGAGAGAACAGGGATCTAAGACAATAGCCATGGTCTTTTTTTTTCCTTCTAAGCTTAAATACATTTCTTCTGTAACAATAAATCTAGAATAGGCAGCTACAGGTGTCCTTTCACCTGCTCCATGATACCATAGATTTTTTTTCCTTTTTGATCCCACCATTTCCATGTTCTCTTTATCCCCAGACTTGTTGCCTTCTGATTGAAAAATGGTTGCAAGCTCCAGGTATCACAGCAGAAAGAGGAGGAAGCCAGCTGCAGCTCCCTCTTATCAAGATGGAAAAAGCTTTCCTAGAAATCCCACAGCACACTGCAAACATCACCACCCCTACGCAAAGGAAGCTGGGAAGCTGGGAGGTAGGAGACCATAGTCTTGTAAACCTAATCTTGGAAGTGCTGTCTCATCACTTCTGTTGTGTGATATTCATTAAAAGCAAATTAACAAGCCCTACCTGGTTTGGCTCACTGGATAGAGCGTCGGCCTAGAGACTGAAGGGTCCCGGGTTCGATTCTGGTCAGGGGCATGTACCTTGGTTGCAGGCACATCCCCGGTGCGGGGTGTGCAGGAGGCAGCTGATTGATGCTTCTCTCTCATCGATGTTTCTAACTCTCTATCCCTCTCCCTTCCTCTCTGTAAAAAATCAATAAAATTATTTTTTAAAAAAAGCAAATTAACAAGTCTAGCCCAAGCTCAAGAGGCGGGGATTAACACAAAGATGTGAATACTTGGAGGTGGGGTATCACTGGGGACCATCTTGAAGGCTTCCCCTCCCAGATCCCAAAGCCAGGATCCCAGATAACTAAATCCAGGCAAGGAGAGCGTGCCCCCAATCCAGCTGGGGGTCTGTACTGGAGGTCCAGGTGACCTTCTCCTTTTTTTTTTTCTTTTCTGATCACAGACTCTTCTACTTGACCTGCAGAATTATAGTGTAGCAGGAAGTGTTTGCCATAGTACGGACTCCCCCATGTCTGGCTACGAGGAAACCAATACTGGCCAATGAATTGAAAGGGTCTGCGGGACTTCTAGGGCAGAGCCTGTGTCATAAGAAGCAGTAACAGAGAAAGGCACAGACTCTGTTGGGAACACAGCATTATTTACTGCAGCGGGAGTGAAGCCAGACACTGGTCCCTTAAGGGGAGAGATTTTCTGAATGGAGTTCAATAGTTCCTGCAGAGCTGGTGGGGGTGCCTCTAGGGAGGACATGTTGGTTATTATGGCAAGGAGAACCCAAATATTTGTCCCCACTCAAGACGGGCTGGGCTTGCTGATAGGGTTGCAGTTATCTCAGCAGAAAGTCATTTTGTTGACCTGAGGTCAAGATCCAGTTGTTACAAGATGAAGTTTGGGATTAGTACCTCGTCAGAGGACCTGTACAAGGAAATCTACTGCACCAGCTTCTACTGTATTGCACTGTAAAATAGTTCCACAAACTGGGTGGCTTAAAACAACAGAGACTTATTTTGATTTCCCTGTGTATGAGGTCAAGTTGTCAGCAGGCTGGGCCCTAGCTGGTTTGGCTCAGTGGATAGAGCATCAGCCTGCGGACTGAAGGGTCCCGGGTTTGATTCTGGTCAAGGGCACATGCCTGATACCAGCTCGATCCCCAGTAAGGGGCGAACAGGAGGCAGCCGACCACTGATTCTCATCATTGATGTTTCTCTCTCTCTCTCCCTCTCTCTTCCTCTCTGAAATCAATTAAAAAATATTTTTTAAAAAGTTGTCAGCAGTTGGTTCATTCTGGTTGCTGGGAGAATCCAGCTGTAGGGTAGGAAGAAGGTCTATGCCCCCACCCCCATCATCACAGCCAGCAAAGGTGGGCTTCTCATTTTTCTCCTCTCTTCTGCCTGAAGCTAGAGAAGGTTCTCTGCTTTTAAGAGCTGTGTGATTAGATTGGGCCCATCAGGAAAATCCAAGATAATCTCTATTTTTTTTTTTTTTTAAATCCAAAAGGTGAAAAGATTGAGACGTACAGATGGGTAGTTACAAAGTAGTTATGGGGATGTGAAGTACAGCATAGGAAATATCATTAATAATATTGTAATAATTATGTATGGCACCAGGTGGGCACTGGTAACTTCGGGGGCAACACTTTGTAAAGTATGATCTAAGCATTATGCTGTACACCTGAAACTAATACAAAATAATGTTGAATGTAAACTATAATTAAAAAGGTATTTACATTTTTTTAAATAAAAAAAATAATAAAGTCCATAACCTTAACTGTATCTGCACAATCCCTTTTGCCATAGAACTTAAGTTTTAGGATCCAGGGTCCAGAGTGTGGACAGCTTTGGGGGCTTAGCTATTACTGTTGTTTTTGTCTGTGATCAGACGCGATTATGGAGGCGTCCTGTTTTTGTCTTGCTCCGTCCTGGCCAGGGTGGCTTGTCAGGTTGACGTTCTATGAGCTTATGTTCAGCAAGCTTAGCTGTGGCCACCAGCCGATCCCAGCTGGCTGGCATCAGGGCCTGCTTTTTCTATTTTTCACCGTACACTCACCACCCAGCTTTTGTACATGCTGTTCCCTCTGCCCAGAACACGCTTCTCTCCCTTTCTTCACCCCACTCGTCTCCTCTGAGAAGGCCTCTTTGATGATCCAGCCTGCTGGCTTCCTTAACCCATTCTCAGCATGAGCACGTCTTCTGGCTGTGGTTCGGATCATAACATTTTAGACTCCCTGTGAACCCCGGGGAGACCGTGCACCCTGTCTCATTTGCCGCTGTTTCCAGCACAGATGTGCAGCAGACCCTCAATGCTTACTTGAGAATGTGAGCAACTAAGAGCTGTAGGTTGTCAGACCAATAGAAGTCAAGAGGCCTCGGGTCTGGGTGCTGTGGCCATGGTGGGGGTACCCGGGAGGAAGCAGAAGTCACCTTGCAGGAGACTTAGCTTGTCCCAGAATGTACTGTAGGAACTCCAACCCCAGGAGCACCATGCAGGTCATTGCTAGTCTAAAAAAATCACATCGGGGACCAGCGGGGAAAGACATAGCCTCTAATCCTCACACAATGGGGAAGACTCAGTGGTGGCCGGCAGGCTGGTGGGGTGAGTTTCCAGGGTCCAGGGTCGGCCACAGGCCTAACTAGCAGTGGGGAGGGGGAGGAGGCCCTGCTGGGAACGGCCTGCGTTCAGGCCAAGGACAAACAGAGTCTGGTGAAGCTTGTTTAGCTGCCAAGGATGTGAGAACCACCGGGGTCTGGGCTGCTCTCCTCCTGGTGGCTGCTGGCCAGGCGGATACCCATCCACCGACTGGGAGGGGGAATGGGGCTATAGCCTCGCTTGACCCCACGCTCCATCCCCACCCCGATATTGCCTATTCCATCTCATAGTCTATGCGCCCGTCGTCCGGCAGGGGATCTGTGTGATTAGAGCGTTGGCACATTGCATCCAAATGCCACAAATGCAGTACAGGCCACACGCGCAGAGTAATAGCAGGAGGAGGAGGCCCATAGCCCCTAAAAGGGCACAGCACCTGCAGGAGCCAAGAGAGTTCCACCAGGAGGGGAGGGGTCAGTGCCTAGGGCGGGATAGTACGGCTCTCCGTTCTCAGGGCCTGCGAGCCTAAACTGCCGCGGCGTTCTGAGTCAGGTATGTAGGTGCAGCAACGGGGCCGATGAGAGCCAAGGCCCCTCCGTGTCTAGAAACCATCGATTCTGTAACACTACCTTGCGCATCTCTGCGACTTACCGACTCAGCACGGGGAAGGCTTGGTCCGTGTGGTTCAAGGCTCGACCTGTGTGGTCTGCTAGAGCCTGGATCTCATGTTGTGTCCATACGTCCCTCGCTGGGGGGAGAAGATGGCAAGCGAGTAGAACCACGCGGGGGGTCAGGCGTACGCAGGTCCCATGCTGGGCCTTGTAGGCCTCCCAGTTGTGGGGGAATAGCCAGCAGAGTGGTCACCCCTTGGCCGGGGATGGAGGGGCTTCCCAGAGTGCAGCGTCCTGTCCGGTTATAGGGGAGATATGGCCAGCCGTACATTCCACAGACCCAGAGGGTCCCCCAAGGGGCAGGGAATGCACCGGCCTTTAAGCTGTGGTCCTGTTTTCCCCAGGGTCTTGGTCAATGAGAATGGCTGAGTCAGGCATTGTTCCTTAAGTGTCTACCCCATGTGATGTTGTGTGGTGTTTGCTGTGGGATTATTCTCTCCATTCAGTGGGGAGTCTGACCCTGCAATTCTACCTGCACCACCGTCAACCGGCCTCGTCTGTCCCACACAGAACACCCCCGCCATGGTCCAGTGTGAGCGATCTGTTGTTGGAGGAGGCGGAAGACCTCCTCGGCTTACAGTGGAATCAGGGGCAGTGTCATTCCACAGGCGCAGGGGGCTCCGTTCTGTCTCGTCGCTGGGGCTGATGTGCAGGGGAGACCCGAAGCTACCGACGGAGGAAATTGGGATCCTACCCAGCAGTCTGGACGGCTGGCCCCCCTGGTCAGGGTACTTGCCGACCGGTGGAACAGGCTCCCTGCGGTCAGACTAGGGGTGATAAGAAAGATGTTTTAATGGGATCCGCCAAGGCAGGTCTTTCCTATCCGGTAACACCCTTGCAGGGGTGCGATCTTGGGTTAGTATGGTCACTTTTGTGGGGGTGAGCCTGCTTGGTATGCCAGGCCCAAGTAGGCCCCCCTCTGCAGGTGGTTGTGGAGGTCAAAACCAAGGGGGCCAGGCGAACCTGCCACACAGATGCTCCGTATGTTCCCGTGGGCACAGTATGCGTGTTGGGATTATGGCACACCGGGTGAGGTGCCATGTCACAGATACTCCTGGGACCAGAGTCAACTCCCTCTCTAAGCCCTCACCCCAAAGGGCCACCAGGGAGCATCAGCGGGGCCCAACTAGGGCAGCCCATGGCCACCTTTCGCCCGGGGCAGTGAGGGGGACGTCCTAAGGGGCCAGCAAAAGCAGATTGTTTGGGGTTCCCACCCCTGGTCTCAAGGCCTCCTCTCTCCGCCATAGCTCTCTGGAGGCACACAGGGGAAATCCAGGGCTGCGTTAGCAGGTCGACGGGGACCGACCCAGGCATGGCCCAAGGTCTCTCACTCAGGGTCCACAAGGCATCATGCAAGCAGGTAGTCCAGCCCGCCCTGCAGGGCCTTCTTGAGCAGGCCATTGTACCGCCCGCTCGATGAGCCCTGCTCCCCTGGGGTTGTATAGGAGATGGAAGCACCAGTCGATGTTGGGCTCTTCGGCCCCTTGCTGGACTAGGTGCCCAGTGACATGGGTGCCTTGGTCGCTCCAGATGGTCTCTGGGTGCATACGCAGCACCCAGTTGCTTCAGGGCCTGGATGGTGGCTCCCTGTGACGCCTCTCCACTCGGTGCTCTTGGCACAGGCCTGAGCAGTGTCCGCACAGGTCACAGCATACTGAGCTCCCTCTGAGCAGGGCAGTGGCCCATTTAGTCCACTAGTTAACGCACCAGGGGTTGGTTGCCCTGGCACAAGTGCCCTCCCTCAACTGGCAGGTGTCTCTGCCAGGAGGGGCCCGCTTGGCAGGCGGCCACCATGTCCGCATAGCTCAGGGGGAGACCCGGCCTTCACCATGGCCCAGAGCGTCCGCTGGCCCACATGTGTCATCTCCTGGTGGGACCAGGCTGCAGTCTCTTCAGTGGGGGCCTCCTCTCGCCAGGGCATGCGTGCTAGGGCATCCACCCTGTCATTCGCCGAGCACCAGCCACAAGGGGGCATGCCCAGTCACCTGATGGAGAGGGACAGCCTTTTGGGCACCAAGAGTGACCAGGTCCTGCAAGAGGTCTGACCCCCAAAGGGGCTTTCCAGCCAGTAGCCATGAATCGGCTTGCCACTTCAGGAGCCAGAGCGTCAAGCTTCAAAACACCACCCATCGGTCTGTACATGTCACCAGCCACACCGCCTGGAGCGCTGCCCGTTGACTGCCGTGTCCTGCCTCGTCCTCCATCCAGATACTGTCTGTCTGTGGGTGGTAGCCACCGCCCTCCAACTGGGCAGCTGCCCCTTACAGGCCCCGTGTGTATACCCCGCAGGTTCTGGTATGGGCGGTCTGCCTTCAGTCATGGACAATGGGTGGAGGCTGTCATCAGGGTGGGGAGGGGAGTCTTCAGTGGTCACATAAGTGCCAGGGCCAAGGAGTTCTTGCAACTGGGCGCGTAGAGGGCTCCTGGAGAGAGTACTTCTCCACATCAGGTGTGCACTCCATTTTTCAAGGTGGCGGTCGGCTCTCAGGCCACGGCCCTATGTTGTAGATCCAACCTGAGACCAGAAGGGCAGTCCACACAAGGACAGGTGCTGGCCCAGTTCTTGCTTCCATGGCGATGAGAGCATGGCAGACAGCAAGAACTTGTTCAATGGAACTGTAGCAGCTCTCAGCCCCTTTCTTTTTTAAAAAAAAAAAAAGTAAATTTTTTATTGATTTCAGAGAGGAAGGAAGAGGGAGAGAAAGATAGAAACATCCGTGATGAGAGAGAATCATGGGTCGGCTGCCACCTGCAAGTCCCCCACTGGTGATTGAGCCCACAACCCGGGCATGTGCCCTTGACCGGAATCAAACCTGGGACTTTTCAGTTCGCAGGCCGATGCTCTATCCACTGAGCAAAACCAGCTAGGGCTCAGGCCCTTTCCATAGTTGGGACCAAAAGCCTATGGGGACCTGAGTTTTGCCTTGCTTTGGCCAGAGCCCTCATCCCTACCCCTCAGGCGAATGGGTAACATCTAGTTCACAGGATGAGGAGGGTTCGAGGCTCCCAGGGTCTGTACCATGGCTGCCGCTGTTTTGGCAGACATGAAGGCCTGTTAGTGGGCCTCAGTCCATTCCCAGGTGGCCCCCCTTCGGGTCAGTGCATATAACGGGCAGACTATCTGAGCTAAGTGCAGTATGAAAACTCAACAGCCCCCAAAATTCTTGCAGATGCTTGGGTGTGAGGGGCTATGGGTAAGCCTGGATCTTATCAACTACCGCTTGCAGGAGGACCTTCATCTTATCAGTCCAGACAACAGCTAAGAATTTGACAGATGAGCCAGGCCCAGCCCCATTTGTCTAGGTGCTCCAGGAGCTAGGGGCACAGTTCTCTGATGTGCAAGGTAGTCAGAGGTTAGCAAGGTCATAGAAGGGGGTGGGTCCATTTTGCCAGGTACTCCACTACCAAACCATGAGCCAGAGTAGGGCTGGGGCAGGACTGTGAATGCCCATTGGCATCCTTCCCAGGTGAAGGCAAATTGGTCCTGGCTGTCAGGGTGGATGTCAAGGGGGAAGAAAGCATTAGCTAAATCCACCACGTAGTGGTCCGTGTCGGCTTGACCTGCCAGCGTGTCTAAGACGTCAGTACTATTGGGCACTGCCACAAAGAGGGGAGGAACCACTTTATTAAATTCCCTATAGTCTGTGGTCACTGACCATGTCCCGTCTGGCTTTCTCGCAGGCCAAATGGGGGAATTGTGGAGACTATGAGCTGGACAGACAATCCCTACTTTGTTGAGCTCCTCAATAGTTCCCCCTATTTCTCTGAGGCCCCCGGGTAGCTGGTACTGCTCAGTGGCTACCACACACCCTGGTGTGGCAGAACTATTGGGGGTGCTCTCGCCCGCCCCTGCAGGGTTGCCTTCACCACCCAGACTCACAGCCTGAACTCCCAGCAGTAGTTCTCAACCGGAGCTCCAGGAGGCCATCAATCCCTAAGACATACCCTACTATAGGAGAAAGAAGCACAGCACAGGGTGGGAGGGAGGGCAGGCGCCCAATGGTAAATGAGCCAGTGATGTGCCTCACGCCTATGGCGGCACCCCCGTACCCATCGATGGCACTGATGGGTCCTTGGGCCCGGCCAGGGTTCCCATGGAGAAGTGTGCACTCAGCCCCTGTGTCTATGAGGGCTGACACCCGTTGAACATTCTTGCAGGACCAGTAGATGGCAACCTCTACACGTGGCTCCCGAAGACCCCAAACCACGTGGGAACTTTAGCCCGCTCCCTTTGCAAAGAGGCTGCCCCAAGGGTCATCTCCAGGAGAGCCTGCAGTAGAGCCACCCGGCCAGGCCACCGGACACCTGCGGCCACCACGGAGTCTCTGCCCCAGCCCGATTTGAGGTAACCCACCAGCTGTGGGGCAGGGGGGGCTCGACCTTGGCGCTCAGGGTTCATTCCAAGACCTGCACCTCTGGCTTAGCCTGGGGCAAGGGTTGAAACGGCTGCTGCAGCTTCACCTGCGGCCACAGGAGAACCGAGATCTTATTAGGCTGCCTGTCAATTTTCTTGGGACTCACCCCGACTCTTAGGAGGTCCCGCCACATTTGCTTCTGGGTGACTTCCCCCGCCCTGCTGCTCCCTGCCAGCTGCCCGGGCTGTTTATTCCCCTCTACTGCCCACGCCTTTACGGGTAAAAGGCTAGTTCAGTCTCTCCCAGATCTGACACTACCTGGGCGGCTGGCTGCACTGTGTCTCCCAGCAAACCTGAAAGGCTGGGAACCAGGGGCCCGGAGTAGGCAGCCAGGGCCGCCTGCAGGATGTGGTCTCTCACGCCAGTGGTGAAAGCCATTGCCTCCGGCCCCAGAAAGTCATCATCGTAAATAGCGAGCCTCATCCCCATCTCCTGGAGGAGAGTTCGGAGCTCCGCCAGGGGACCCCACCTAGGCACAGACACGGGTAAATGTCCCTCGTTGGGCCAGGCCGCCGACACCCTGCCATCACCCATGTCCAAAGGGAGGCATGCTCAGTGCTGTGCAGCCCCAGGGATGCGCTGCCACAGAGAGGGGTTTGGTGCGACCGAGGCCACACGCTCAACTCACCGCCCGACAGGGCTATCCAACGGCCCCAAGGTACCACCACCTCAACAGCCACCCTGCGCTGGACGGTCCCCTCCTGGTGATGTTGGCGGCTGACCCTGCCAGCTGGGCTGAGGTGTAAGGCTGGGCTGAGATGCACACGTATCTGAGCAGTAGAGGCAGCTGGGCAGGTCCTGCCCGTCCAGCCGCTCCTGGTGAGTTTCCAGTGTCTGAATAATAAGGGAGCGAGCCTGCATGGCTGGGTCTATCTCAACTAATATCTCCTCATCCGAGGCAGAGATATTTCAGCAGTAGGCCCTCACTTACTATGGCTCCATTCTGGGTGCGCTACCACGGCCTGGATCCAGGCCGGGGTCAGCTTCCGCACCCTCAGGAGAGCAAACCAGACCACTCACTCCTGCAGCTGGCCCCGTTTGCTCTCGCTGCCACCCCAAAGTCTCCACGTGAACTGCCTGCATCAGACGCATGTCCCATTCTAATTCTACTTCCTCCTCCAGCCTGAGTACTTTGGCTTCAGCCGCCAACTGTTTTGCTGCTGGCATCCCGCACGCACTTCACTTCGGATAAAAGGGGCCAGCCACCACAGCAGCCACGCCTCATAATCCTTTCCTTTCCTTATTTGCTCTTTGCCCTCCGTCCCCAGGACCATGAGCAACCCTGCCGGCATGCAGGGGGCATCCCCCCTGTCCCTTGGTGGTCCCCCAGAATACAGCGAACCGTGGGACCTGCGGGCCACCCTGGGATTCGCCCTGTGGATCCAGGATTGCCCCAGGCAGACTTTGAGGTTTCCTTCCCAACGCTTCCCCCGCTAGGCTTGCCCACATCCTCGGTCTAGAAGCCAGGTTTTCCGGACTAGCCTAGTGTACTGTAGGACCCCCAAGCCTGGGAGTGCCGCGCTGTTCTTCGCTAGTCTGAAGAAACCACGTGGGGGACCAGAGGGGAAAATCATAGCTTCTGTTATCTACACAATGGGGAAGGCCCAATGACGGCCTGGCAGGTGCGTTTCTGCTAGGGGTCTGCTAGGCACTAAACTAGCAGCGAGGAGGAGGAGGGAGCCAGGCTTGTAATGGCTTGTGCAGGCCAAAGACAAAGAGAGACTCTGGTGAAGTTTGTTTAGCTATCAAGGACGTGGGAACCACCCAGGTCTGGGCTGCTCTCCTCCTTGTGGCTGCTGGCCCGGCAGACACCTTTGCACTGACTGGGAGGGGAACTGGGCTATAACCTCACTTGACCCCATACAGAATAATTCACTTGACCTGCAGCCTTCAGCTATGTCAATATGAAGTAACAGGCTCCTTGCCCCCAGGAAGGTGTGACAAGCCTCTTTTAAAAATCTTATTTATATTTTAAAAAATATATTTCCATTTATTTCAGCGAGGAAGGGAGAGGAAGAAAGAGATAGAAACATCAATGACGAGAGGAAACCATTGATTGGCTGCCTCCTGCACGTTGGACTGAGCCACAACCCAGGCATGTGCCCTTGACCGGAATAGAACCTGGGACCCTTTGGTCCGAAGGCCAGTGCTCTATCCACTAAGCCAGACCAGCCAGGGCTTATTTATTTTTAAACCTGGTTCAACCCTAGCCAGTTTGGCTCAGTGGATAGAGTGTCAGCCCTTGGACTGCAGGGTCCTGGGTTCGATTCCGGTCAAGGACATGTACCTTGGTTACAGGCTCCATCCCCAGCCCAGGTTGGGGCGCCTGTAGGAGGCAATCAATCGATGTCTCTCTCTCACATCGATGTTTTCTCTCTCTGTCTCTCCCTTCCACTTTCTCTAAAAATCAATGGAAAAAATAGCCTTGCATGAGGATCAACAAAAAATAAAAAAATAAACCTGGCACGAACCGGTTCAGTGGAAGGTTAACTAGGTGTTGCCTGTGGCACCTCCACACCTTCACACCCTGATAGTGAACAACAATAAATGTTTACATCAAGCATGTCAACTCAAAGGCCAAGCAAACAAGGTTCAAGTTTATGTGGGCCGGAAAAAACCAAAGGCTTCAATTTTCATAGAAACGCAGGTTTATTTCGATAGAGACATGCTGAATACAAAGGGCTGACATCAATGAGTAAACGTTAACATAAAATCATCGAACATTTTAACAAAAGTTAATATTTTTTCTTGAACATTAACTTACCAGACACTGAATAACTGCACAAATTAATAAACGTAACGCAAAGAAACCTATTTTTCTTGTTCTCCAAAAGCGAAATATTTCCTATTGTGCACACCAAACAAGTCAGTACAAGACTAATGACGTGGCAATCGGCTGCTAAAACATTCGCTGCTAGTATTAGTGGAGAGAAATGTGCGTAAGAGAAATGAATGCAACATGATTATAGTCATCAGTCATTAGTGAACGTTGTAGCTCGTTATTAATAATTATGTGTAACAGGATATTGTAAAAATCAAGTTACGAAATTTTTATTAAAACGTTTCTTACATACCGTTATATTGGCTGGGCCGCAGAGATGCTCGTTGTGGGCTGCATGTGGCCCTCGGGCCGCAAGTTTGACATGCTTGGTTTACATTAAGCCCCTTCTTCTTGATGACGAACACCATTCCATGGGAAAGACAGGACACAAACATGTCACTAAATGGACAAAGCAAGTTGATGTTATGATGGAAACAAAAAAGAGGGCTGGAGATGGAGCACCAACTACTCAGGAAGCCAGGGAGGTCTTTACTCAGGACGGGATATTTGGGCCAAGGCCTGAAGGAAGGGAAGGAGCTGGCCACCGGAAATGCTGGGTGAGGACAGAGGGAAGAGCACAGGTGAACTCCCCGAGGCAGGACAGTGACTGGTCATTTGGAGAAAGGAGGCTGGTGTGGCTGGGGCTGAGAGAGAATGGGGAAGACAAGGGAGGAGAGGTGGGGAGATGGGAGGAAGGGGGCAGGAAGGACCTAGGCGAGGCTTTCAGGCAGGAGAGGTCCATGGTCTGACCTAGGTCCCAGCAGTGTCACTGGGGTTGGACTCTGTGGTCAAGTCAGACTCTTGTGAACTGACTCCCAAGTTCACTCACTGCTTCTCCTCACAGCCAGGCCCAGTGTAACCATCCTCAGATCCCTAGCACATATTGTTTGGGGTGGGAGGGAGAAATAGAATAGTGGGGACTAGCTGTAGTTATAAGAAACTAGAGGCCCGGTGCACGAAATTCGTGCACTTGGAGAGGGTCCCTCAGCCCGGCCTGCTCCCTCTCGCAGTCCGGGAGCCCTCGGGGGATGTCTGACTGACAGCTTAGGCTCGCTCCCCTCAGGGCAGTTGGACATCCTTAGCGCTGCCATGGAGACAAGAGAGGCGCCCACCACCACTGCTGCACTCGCCAGCCATGAGCCTGGCTTCTGGCTGAGCAGCACTCCCCTTGTGGGAGCGCACTGACCACCAGGTGGCAGCTCCTGCATTGAGCGGGATTAGGCTGAAAGCAGCTCTCCAACATTCCCCAAGTGTGTATGTTCCCCCACGTCCTGCATGGTTCAGGGTTCAGGATCTGGAGGAGGGGTCACACGCAAATGAAAGAGACAAGAGATAATTTGGAAATATTGGGGTCCAAGCAAGCAAGCCCAACTCAAGGGGAAGGACTTCCACTGGTGCCCAGGCCTCGCCAGCCTTTTATTCAATATTGGATACACATCTAGCTCTTAGGCAGGCAGGTAATTGTGGTAACAGACAGACTATCTTAAAGGTCAGTAAATATTAGAAGGATCAGTTATCAGGAAATAACTTGAACGCCCATTGTCTGGACTAGACAATTGGTGCATAACTTTGGCCCTTGCCATGGGTTCAAGGTTCACCAGCATTCCGGAATCCTTGTTTGCATTCTCTGCTAGTGAAGACATAGGGTGGCTTTGTCCTGCACCCAAGGGGCCCCAGATTGCGAGAGGGCACAGGCCAGGCTGAGGGACCCCACTGGTGCACGATCGGGGCCAGGGAGGGATGCAGGAGGTTGGCCAGCTGGGGAGGAACTGCAGGAGGGCTCCAGGGCGTGTCCAGCCCATCTGCTTAGTCCTGATCTGCTGGACCCCAGCAGCAAGTTAACCTACCAGTTGGAGTGTCTGCCCCCTGGTAGTCAGTGCATGTCATAGCAACTGGTCGACCAGTTGATTGTCTGCCCCCTGGTGGTCAGTGCATGTCATAGCGAGCAGTAGAGCAGCCTTAGCGTATCACTAGCATATTATGCTTTGATTGGTTGAATGGACGACCAGACAACTGGACACTTAGCATATTAGGCTTTTATTATATAGGATGTTAATTATGCTCTGTTAACTGTGATTGTTTTGTTCTGATTAAAGAAAGTAATTCTGCCCTGCCCATGTGGCTCAGTGGTTGAGCACCGAACTACAAACCAGGAGATCAGGGCACATGCCTGGGTTGCGGGCTCAAGCCCCAATAGGGAGCATGCAGGAGTCAGCCAATCAACGATTCTCTCTCATCACTGATGTTTCTATCTCTCCCTCCCTCTCCCTTCCTCTCTGAAATCAATTTAAAAAATCTATATATATAAAACCCTAATATGCAAATAGACCGAACGGTGGAACAACTGAACAACCAGTCACTATGAAGTGCGCTGACCACCAGGGGGCGCATGTGGACCATGGCAGGCATCGGCCATGGCAGGATGGTGGAGCAGGTGAGCGGGGGCGCCAGACCAAGGCAGGGTGCCGGTCAGTCATCAGGGCAAGCCTCTGGTGGTTACTGAAAATTCTTTGCTCCCATGCACCACAGTCCCACCCAGTGCCTGGCGCCAGCCTCAATCACTCCGCGCTGTCAGCAGGTGCGAGTGGGGCCGGTGCCCGTCAGTGTGTGGGATCAGAGGCAGCAGGAGCAGAGCTGCTGGCAGACAGGGGACTGGGGGCATGGCGGGAAGGGGCAGGCGAGGGCCTGGAGGATGGGCTGAGACCGGCCCCTGTGCCCACCTCTCGGTCCACAGTTCCTTTCAAGGTGCACAAATTTGTGCACTGATATATATATAATTTTAAATATCTAAAAAAAAGAAAGCACATTCTGACCTGCCTGGGAGTTGTACATCCTGGGACCTGGGGATTAACCTCAAAATGTGGTCCATTCTCCTTATCCAAGAAAGATTAACTCCATCAAACAATGGAGTCCCGGAGGTGCCCCCACCCCTTTGCAACCCCAGCCCGCACTGCCAGTAGCCTGTAACCGTTACACCCTTTCTTATTCCTTTCGCCTACTTCCCATATCATCTTTGTCCTGCCACCCAATATAAGCAGCTGGCTTTGCTGGGGGGGGGGGGGGGGGGGGGGGGGGGAGCAGATTTCTGTGGATGGCCTGCTGCTCTCCCACACTGCCCTTATTGGAATAAACACACAGGATTCAACCCTGCCTCTGCTTAACTGGCTCAAGTAGTGAGTGACAGGCAGCCCAGACCCGGTTTCAAAATGACCCCCAAATCTGTTTAACAAAATAATAAATAACATTGCAAGGGGGTAGGGGAGGACAGTAATCCAGAAGGAGGGGCCCGCGAGAAATCGGAGCCGCTCGCGGTTACATTTTGGCCAAATTCAATTCCTGGCCTTGACGGGCCTCAGTTTCCCCACCTGGACAGGGCGGTGTTAACTTTCCTGCCCCCTTCTCCTGCCGCCTCCCTCCCAGCTCCGCAAACGGGAGGCAGGGAAGGGGAGACGGGAGAGCGCTGAAAAAATAAAAGCCATAGCGCAGGGCTCAAGACTATTTCCCCGCCTCCTGGGGCTACAGACCGCGCGCGGGCTGCGGGTTCTGGCGCGCCCTGGCGGGGGCAGCGGGGACAGCCCCCGGCTGATGCCACCCGACCAAGTGCGAGGTGCCAGCGGCCGTCCGGCCTCCGGGCAGCGGCCATCTTGGTAAAGGCAAGGCTCTAGGTTGCCTGTACCTGCCCCTTCCGGCTCAGTGAGCACCAGGGTAGAGTCTTTATGGACTCTACGCTTCTTCTTTTTTTTTAAATTGATTTTTTACAGAGAGGATGGGAGAGAGATAGAGAGTTAGAAACATCGATGAGAGGGAAACATCCATCAGCTGCCTCCTGCACACCCCCGACTGGGGATGTGCCCGCAACCAAGGTACATGCCCTTGACTGGAATCGAACCTGGAACCCTTCAGTCCACAGGCTGACGCCCTATCCACTGAGCCAAACCGGTTAGGGCAGACTATCCGCTTCTTGAAGAAAACGAATAAATGAACCTCGGCTTGGGGCCGGAGATCGGCCGGCACTTCCTTTACCAAGATGGCGGCAGCGCGGATACGTCATCAGCGCGCGCCGCCGGGAGCGCAGCACGCAAGCCCCGCGATGACTTCACAGAGGAGCGACCTGACCGGCGCCGGGGGCAGGAGGTAGGAGCGGCCGTGTGCGGGCGGAACTGGGGTTCGGGGGGCGGGGTGCGGGTGGGCCGGGTGGGCGCCTGGGCCTGGGACCGTCCCCGAGGAGGGCGAGAGGTGGGGTGGTCGGGGCGGGCGCACTTCCGGCGCCCAGTCGCGGAGGCTGCCGCGGGGGCTGTGCTCATTAACCACAGCTCGCGACGGAAACCCAGAGGGACAGCGGCGTGTTCGAGTCCGCCCAGCTCCGGCCCTGCCCTTGAGCAGCTCGCAGGCTGGGGGATGACAGAGCTCCGTCCCCGGCTTCTTGCAGTGGGATCAGGACGGGAGCGAGGGACGGTGGGGCGGGCGAGCCCAGAAGGGAGGGCCGGAGGGCTTCTTGGAGGAGGAGGCGTTGCGCTTCATCTCTTCTCTCTTACCTTCACATCCAAGCAATTTTGTGGTTCTTGATTCCCACCTGAGTGTACCCCCTGTCCAGCCAGAGCCACTCCCCGGATCCCTGCTCGAGCTCCCTGCTTCTGTCTCCTCCCCACTCCCCATCCCAATTTACTTCCTCACCAACCTCAGAGGGTTCCTTCCCATAGGTCTGCGCCTCCGGGCTCTAGCACCCTCCTCACCCTCCCATCACCCTGGAGTACAAATCCCTCCTCCTAGCCTGCCTGCCCCACATTCCTGGGGGCGAGGATTTTCCTCTCCTTTAGACTTTTTCCTGGATAGCTCATCCAGGAAGTCCTTTGACACACATCTCCCAGAAGCCCCCTCCAGCACCCCCTCCCCCTTTTTTGCAGGCCCCTATCACAGCTCAGATCTCAAGTTGTCACTCTTAATGCTTATCTCCCAGACAGCCTGGCAATCCCATGTGGGCAGGAAGCCCATTGGCTCCACCTCTTTCTCCAGCATCCCCCTTGTTTTAGGTGCTTAGTACCTGCTTGCTGAATGACAAAGTGAGGGACTGTGTTCCAGAGAAGAGCTGTCTGTCTTAGTCAGCCTGGGCTGCCATAGCAAATACCACAGACCAGGCAGCTTAGACAACAGACAGTGATTTGCTCACAGTTCTGGAGGTGGGAAGTCCAAGATCAAGGTGCCAGGTAGTTTAGTTCCTGGTGCAGGCTTTTCCTGACCTGCCGACGGCCACCTTCTCCTTGTGTGCTCACATGGTGGAGGGTATGCTCTAGTGTCTTTTGCTCTTACAGGGGCACTAACCCTATTAGATTAGGGCCCCACCCTATGACCACATGAATCTTTTTTTTTTTAAGGTAGGATTTCCACCAATGTCTTCTTTTTTTTGGAAAAAAATATTTTTATTGATTTCAGAGAGGAGGGGAGAGGGAGAGAGACAGAAACATCAACAATGAGAACCCTAGCTGGTTTGGCTCAGTGGATGGCGCTCTGGCCTGCGGACTGAAGGGTCCCAGGTTCGATTTCAGTCAAGGGCACATGCCCAGGCTGTGGGCTTGATCCCCAGTATAGGGCGTGCAGGAGGCATCCGATCGATGATTCGCTCTCATCATTGATGTTTCTATCTCTCTCTCCCTCTCCCTTCCTCTCTGAAATCAATAAAAGTATATTTTTTAAAAAATACCACACAATGAGAGAGAATCATTGATTGGCTGCCTCCTGCATGCCCCCTACTGGGGATTGAGCCCTCAACCCAGGCATATGCCCTTGACTGGGAATCGAACTGGGGACCTCAGTCCATAGGACAACGCTCAACCAATTGAGCCACACCGGCCAGGGCTGACCTCATTTAATCTGTATCACCTCCTCACTGGTCCTGTCTCCAGATACAGTCACGCTGAGGGTTAGGGCTTCAGCATGGGCATTTTAGAAGGACACAAGCAATCAGTCCTGGGTTCTCAGCCTGAAGAGGGGGCCAAAAAGCCCTGCCAGGCCTTGGGTTGCAGGTGAGGATGAGATGCTGGGGCAGAGTCCCTGTGGCTGGGCCGGGTTTTCACAGGAGGAGGGGTTAGGGCGGGGTGTATTAGATGAGGGCATAGCAAGAGCAGAGTCCCAGAGGCAGGAGGGGAGGGGGTAAGTGGGAAGAACAGGAAGAAGCTGAGTTTGGACACAACCCAGCATGAAGTAAATACTGGCGGAACCCTGGAAGTCAACACTTGTTCACTCATTTGCCTAAAACGTTTACTGAGCCCTGGCTGGTAGCTCAGTTGGTTAGAGCACCATCCCCGTACACCAAGGTTGTAGATTCACTCCCTGGTAAGGGCACATACAAGAAGTAACCGATGAACGCATAAGAGGAACAATAAATCAACCTCTCTCGAGTCAATAAATACAAATTTTAAAAACACATTTATTGAGAGGAAAAAGAAAAACACTTATTGTGCAAATGAATGAGGGAACTGGGGACACGGTAGTGACCTAGGTAGTCCCAGCCCTGCCTTTATGGAGCTCCCAGCCTGGTGAGAAAAAGGGACATTTGTTAACCATATAAATCAGGGGTCCTCAAACTTTTTAAACGGGGCCAGTTCACTGTCCCTCGGACCGTTGGAGGGCCGGACTATAGTTTAAAAACTAGTCGGCTGCTAAGCAACAGGCAGCGGCGGCAAAAACACTCGGCGGGCCGGATAAATGTTTTCGGCGGGCCACATGTAGCCCGCGGGCCGTAGTTTGAGGACCCCTGATATACATGAACGGAAAGCAACCCAGACAAGGATCTCAAAGAAAAGTTTGAGGTCTAAGAGTCAAGGGGACCCAGGGAAGGCTTCTTGAAGGATGCAAGAAGTTTAAATAGGAGTTAACTAGGTACAAAGAGGAACAAAGAATAGCCAGGTAGAGCGCACAGCAAGTGCAAAGGCACTGAGGTGGGGACCCTCTTGACATATTTGAAAAATAGCAAGGAGGCTGGTGTGCCTGCTGCAGGATTCATAAGGGAGAAATGGAGGGACTCACACTGGAGTAGGGGGTGAGGCATGTTCTCATCTGTAACTTGGACAGTAATCCCCACTCCGTGTGCTTCCCTGGGGAATCTGGAGAGGGTTTCTGTTGTAGATGCTCAGTGATGGATGCTGGATTTAGTGTGGGGAAGGACTAGAATCACCCCCACATCTCAAATAAGAAAACTGGGGTTTGAAGGGAAATACATCAATTAGGATTACAGAGCCGAGGACTCAACCCTGAGTCTCCTGGATCCACTGATCCCCAGTCTGTCCCGTTCTTCCTCATGGGGTTTGCTTCCCATCTGAGGGAATGATGGTGATGCAACCGGCAGAGCCGGAGGTTTGATCGGATAAAGCTGTGTGTGTTCTAAACCAGTGGTCGGCAAACTGCGGCCCCTTGAGTGTGGCTCTTCCACAAATACCATGTATTCCACAGCCTGGAGGGACTGTCCTTCTGTGTCAAGTGAGGGGCCCTAGTGGCTTCTGAGTCCTGATCTGTGTTGATGTTCCCTGAGGGACCTGCCAGGACCCTAGGGTGGAGCAGTGATACAGAGCATGGAGTCCGGCCTGGCCAGTATAGTTCAGTTGTTGAGCATCTGCCTATGAACCAGGAGGTCAACGGTTCGATTCCCAGCCAGGGCACATGCCCGGGTTTCGGGCTCAATCCCCAGAAGGGGGCCTGCAGGAGGCAGCCCATCAATGATTCTCTCTCATCATTGATGTTTTTATCTCTCTCTCCCTCTCCCTTCTTCTCTGAAATAAATTTTTTAAAAAGGAGCATGGAGTTGGGACTGAGGAGCTAGGCATGGGTTGGAATCCAGGCCCCTTCACTAACCCCCTGTATGGCTCTCAGCCTGTCACTTAACCTTTCAAAGCCTCAGATTTCTCACGTGTAAATGGGCACCTGATGAGGTACCTCAGCGTTCCCACCTTCGAATGGGAACAGGGACAGTCCCCATGATTAAGGTTGTGGGACATTTGTTTGAGTTGGTCCATGTAAAGTGCTTGGTGGAGGATGTCTTTGCTGCTGCTGGGGATGAAATGGTTTAGAACAGTGGTCGGCAAACTGCGGCTCTCGAGCCACATGCGGCTCTTTGGCCCCTTGCGTGTGGCCACGAAGTTTCAATCGCACTGTACGTGTGCGCCCGCACATGTATTTGTGGAAGAGCCACACTCAAGGGGCCGCAGTTTGCCGACCACTGGTTTAGAACACACACAGCTTTATCCCATCAAACCTCCGGCTCTGCCCGTTGCATCATCATCATCCCCTCAGTGTTCGGTGCCGCCCACCTGACAGCCAGGGAGGGCTCTGGAACCAACTAATCAGAAAGTGTTCCTGCCCTGCTCAAGGCTGCCTTGTAACTCCCTGGTGCCTGAATATAGCCTCATTCTTGCCTCGAGGCCTTTGCATGTGTCGTGCCCTTCACCCTGTATCCTCACCCCTTTATCCTCACAGGGCTGCCTTCAACCCATCCTTCAGGTCTCAGCCGGGCTGTCACCCACCAGGGTGGTGGGAACTCACTAAGACGCTGCCTGTAAAGCACTTGGCCCGGCGCGCACAACTGCTGCAAACAGGAGCTGATATTAGCGTTTCTGCCGAGGGCTCATAGATAGCAGCTTCCTCCCACCAGTCACCCCGCTGAGAGTTCGGACTTAGAGGTTGCCTGTCCTAAGTCGGGATGGCCCCACATTCCCTCCCCTTTATTCTTGGATGCTGGGCCCATTTCTCCAAGGCTCTGCGAGGTGAGGATGACATAGGAAGGATGTGCATCAGCCCATTTCCCAAATGAGGAAAACTGAGGCCCAGAGGGCATGTGCCCTGGGCCACACAGCACTTCGTCCTCACCTGAAAGGCAGACTTTGGAGGTGACACTCCAAGCTCAGCCCCGTGTGACCTGGCCAGGTACCTCGGCTTTCCTGTCTGAGAATGGGAATAAGAACAGTCCCCACATTTACGGCTTTGGGGCATTCATTGAATTGGCCCATATAAAGTTCTTAGCAGAGGGCTGGGCACAGGGAAGTAGCTGGGACTCGCACAGACCATGTGCCCCCCAGACAGCAGCTTCATGATTGTTGCAGCACCTCCCAGCTGTGTGAGCCGGGGCTGGGTCCTTCTTTGCCGTTCACGGCGCTGCTGGCCCAGGATGGGGGGGACTGAGCCTCAGGGTTGTGGGACCCAGGAACAGAAGCCTCGAGGGGGCAGACTGGCCTGTAGAAGTCCACACGAGCATGACTCACAAGAGCTAAAAAGTGGAGAGAACCCAGATGTCCACCGGGGGTTGGGTGGATAAACAAAAGAGCCATTCTCACAGAGGAATGTTATTTAGCCATAAAAAGGGATGAAGCCCTGACTCACGTTACAATGTGGATGATCCTGGAAAACATGCTGAGTGAAGGAAGCCAGATGCAGACCACGTGTGATTCCATCTCTATGCAGCGTCCAGAACAGGCAAATCCATAGGGACACAAAGCAGATTATTGGTTGCCAGGGACTGGGGGAAGGAGGGACGTGGGGGGGATAGGAATGTTCTGGAACTAGTTAGAGGCGGTGATTATACAACATTGTGAATGTATGAAATGCCACTGAATTGTACATGGAAAACGGTTCATTTTTTAAAAAGCGAAATCGCTAAGTCTGAGCCCTTGTTTTACAGACGACGCTAGTGAGGCCCAAGGGGGTCCCGGCTGCCCAGGAGTGAGTCTGGGGCTCCTGGAGATGGGTGCCCCTGACTCACTGGTCCCCACCCTCCTCCCACAGCCTGCTGAGGGATGCCCAAGAAGTTCCAGGGCGAGAACACCAAGTCAGCAGCAGCCCGGGCACGGAGGGCTGAGGCTAAGGCGGCGGCGGATGCCCGGAAGCACAAGGAGCTGGAGGATGCCTACTGGAAGGATGAGGACAAACACGTCATGAGGAAGGAGCAGCGCAAGGTTGGGGGGCCCTGGGCTGCTGTGCCTGTGGCTGAGACAGGCATTCATGGGAGAAGGTGGTGGGAGGCCTCTGGGGCTTTGGCCTGAAGGGCAAGGAGCCACTAAACCCGGAGCAGGGGCAGGGAGGGAGGCAGAAGCAACAGCTCATGCAAAGGTCCTGAGGTGGCCAGGACTTGGCACGTTGGAAGAACAGCAAGGCAGCCACCGCCCTCCATGGGCTCGTTTCTCTTCTTCATGTGATGCCAGGGTCAGGTTACACTGGCAGTTCTCACTTGGGTGATTCTGCATCCAGGGAACACCTGACAACATCTGGAGACTTTATATATATATATATATATATATATATATATATATATATATATATATATATATATATATATTTTATTGATTTCAGAGAGGAAGGGAGAGGGAGAGAGAGATAGAAACAACAACGATGAGAGAGAATCATTGATCGGCTGCCTCCTGCACACCCCCTACTGGGGATCAAGCCTGCAACCTGGGCATGTGCCCTTGACTGGAATCGAACCTGGGACCCTTCAGTCTGAGGCCAACACTCTATCCACTGAGCCAAGCCAGTGAGGGCATGGAGACATTTTTGGTTGTCACAACTGGTTGGTGGAGGGTGTTCCTGGCATCTAATGGGTGAGGCCAGGCATGCGACTGGGCCACTAGCAAAGAATGAGCCAGCCCAGACATCAGCAGAACCGAGGCTGGGAAGTTCTGGATAGACTCCCACTTGTGACCTGCTGACCTGGGCCTGCAGGATCTCCCAGGAGTTTATGAAAACACAGAAGAGGGCAGAGATGGCTGGCTCTCCCTGATGGGCCCCAGTGCCAGGCACACAATGGGTGCTTAATTGTCTGGGAATGTTTGAGGGCTGGTGCTTACCTGTCCTGCCCAGTAGGTGGCACCAGAGACCCGCAGAACACGTCCTGGTTCCTGGGCTGGTCCCGCCTGCCTAGGATCCTGGGGGATGCGATGGTGACTCCAGGCAGAGAACAGGGGTTTCCTCCGTTGGAAAACTGATAAAGGTTGTGGAAAGTAGCAGTGCTGATGCAGTCCCTGCACACCTAGATCATGGGGTGCCTGGGCACTTTTGAGAGTTTTCCCATTGTCTTTCTGTGCAGGACTGGATCCTGCCTTGTTGTTAGTGGACATTGAATGTCACTGGTTCCCTCCACTCCTCTTCACGTGCTACGTTGGGTTTGTGGTGGTGGGGTCTTTAAACTTTTTGATTGTCAGCATTTTGACAACATAGCAAAGTTGAAAACCCAAAGGGAAAAATCAGTGTCCGCCAAAGACCCATTATGCAGACAGAGAAGCCAGAAACCTTTTGACAGTCTGGGCCCGGGGAGCCCTCCCCAGGCCTTCGCTTTGGGCCGTGGGGTCATCCCCATCCTCCAGATGAGGAAACTAAGGCTCAGAACACAGTGGCCTTGCCTGAGGTGCCTGAGCACAGAAGTGGGAGCCCCAGAAGCTATACTCAAACACCCTTGACCGTTAAACCTGCCCACACACACTTTTGTGCCACGCAGGCAGGATGGAAGCTCAGTGGGTATCCTCAGGCACATCAACCCCTCTCCTGGGACATTTAGTCCAGCCACGGGAGTGTCCTGGGGAATTGCAGGCAGGGACCATCCCGGAGGCATGGGAGGCAGATGGCAGAATTGTAGGCAAGTGAGGGGGCCCGCAGTGCAGAACCCAGCCAAAGGCCACACACACTACAATGGGACCTCACTCTGTCCCCTGGAGCAGTGGAAGGGCAGTGACCAAGGATAAGTTCTTAGGCCAGATGTCCCCTCGTCCCACTGGCATCTGGGTCTCCGTGGGGAGCCATGGTGCCATCAGTCCCATCCACTGTGATGTTAGACTGGGGACAGTGCCTCCTCCAAGGTCTCTGTACCCAAAAGGGCAGAACTCTTGCCCCAGCTCGCAAATGGATTCAGACCCTCTGTGGCTCCTGTCGCCTTTGGAATCCAATACAAACTGTGCCCCAAGCCCTTGAGGCTCCTAAGCTGCCCCACCCCCAACTCCACACACACACTTCTCCCTCTACACTTCCCATCCCCAGGTCAGCTACACCGGTTCTCTGTGCTTCTCCTCCTCATGCTGGGTGGCTCTTGCCTCAGGGTTTTTACACCTGCCACTCCCACCACCACCACCCCCCCTCCTGGCTGGCTCCTCCTCTGCCCAGGGGTCACTTTTTCCTTCCAGACCTATCCCCCACCTGTGTTGTTCCTATCCTCATATATGTTGGGCCGTCGTGCTCCCAGCCATGTCCCCTGTGTCCAACACAGGGTCTGGCACACCGCAGGGTCTCAGTCCACCTTGGTGGTGGGGTGGGGTCCACCCCTGACTGCCCCATCACCCCAGGAGGAGAAGGAGAAGCGGCGCCTGGAGCAGCTGGAGCGCAAAAAGGAGACCCAGCGCTTGCTGGAGGAGGAGGACTCGAAGCTCAAGAGCAGCAAGGCCCCCCGGGTAGCTGTGCCAAGCAAAGTCACCCGTGCCCAGATTGAGGAGACGCTCCGCAGAGACCATCAGCACAAGGAAGCCCAAGAACCAGGTGGGGCAGGGTCCCCTGTGCTCCGCCCTCTTACACAGTAAAGAATAGGCAGCGGCCCTCCCCTCCCCAGAAGCCTGGGCTCTGCGGGAAGCATGGGGGGCGTGGCCCGGAAGGCCTGCTCTGAGCGCAGGCACGCTGGGTACCTGCTCTGCACCGACCTCGGCTTGAGCGCCGCTCCTCCCCAGCATGGGGGACGCTGCCGAGGCTGCGGAGCTAGCAGCCATGTGCGAGTCTCCTCCGTGTGCCCAGCTCCAGGGGAGGGCAGAGGGCTGGGCACCGGAAGGGTAGGACCACCCCCTAGGTCGGTCCTGGAAGGGCTTCTCAGCTCAAGTCGCGTTCCTGCCATCTTTCTCCCCTCCCTTCTGTCCCCACTGTGTCTCTCTCTGGATACGTCTCTGTCACCCGGCTGGCTGCCCATCCCCAGCCGAGAAAGCCAAGAGCCACCTGGAGGTGCCACTGGAGGAAAACGTGAACCGCCGAGTGCTGGAGGAGGGCAGCTTGGAGGCGCGCACCATCGAGGACGCCATCGCGGTGCTCAGGTAGGGGGGCGGGGCCTGAGCCTCTGGGGGCGGGGCCTGAGCCTCTGGGGGCGGGGCCTGAGCCTCTGGGGGCGGGGCCTGAGTCTCTAGGGCGAGGTCGCTCCTGGGCCCCTTTGAAGTCCTGTGTCCTCCCTGCAGCGTGGCGGAGGAGGCCGGAGACAGGCACCCAGAGCGCCGCATGCGGGCTGCTTTCACCGCCTTTGAGGAGGAGCAACTGCCTCGGCTCAAGCAAGAGAACCCCAACATGCGGCTGTCGCAGCTGAAGCAGCTACTCAAGAAGGAGTGGCTGCGCTCACCAGACAACCCCATGAACCAGCGGGCCGTGCCCTTCAACACCCCCAAGTGAGCCCCGAACTGCGGGAGCAGCCCCACGAACTGGGGGAGCCGCCCTAGGGGCGGTCAGGGTCGTGATCCTGCTGCCGTCTCACCGGGTCAGGTCCCAAGGTTAGAGAGGCCCGGGCCAGTGCGTGTCCTGGGGGCTAGTTGGCATCATCAGCCATGCCTCCCGCCCAGGGTCCCTGCTGTGAGTGACACCCACCGCCCTCCCGTGTGCAGTCCTGGGCTGATGCCCAATAAAGGTGGTGGGTGAGGCAGAGTGTGTACTTGAAGTCTGGGGGGCAGGGGGATGAAGGCTGGAGTGAGGGGGGATATGCCATACACAGCCAAGGATGATAAGAGCTCCTAGCAGCACTCCTGTTGCAGCAAGCTACCTGAGACCTGTGCCTCAGGTCCAAAGGTGCTCCCTCCTGGCTGGGCCATTTGTCCAGTGAAGACCCTGTGCCGCCATTCCTGAATCTTGATGGGCTCCTGCAAGAGTGCGACTCAGAGCTTGAGGAGGCTCTGGCTCCAGGTCACTTTAGGGAATGACTCAGAGGAGAGGAGAGGCAAGTTGCTGGCATCCTAAGTCTGGGTCAGAGTCAGCGGCCAAGTCACATGCTATGCTTGGGGTCAGGCAGTGCTGGCTGCTCTGTTGTTCCAACACAGGAGGCATCTGGGGGGAGGCCTGGGCAGGCTTCCCAGAGGAGGGTTCCTCCAGAGCAGGCCTTAGTGGAAGATCAGTCAGATTCCATCACCGAGGCAGGGCACTGGGCAGGCAAAAGCCTGGAGGCTGCAGCAGGCAGGTGGGTCTGCATAGCAATAAGCATCCCTTCAGAGGCCACATGACTGGGAAGGGCTGGGTGAATCTGAACCTGGTTTCTGCTTCCAAGTGCTTAGTTACCCTTAGGGAGTCAGCAGAGAGGGAGGGCAGCTTGGAGATGGGCCCACAGGTGAGGAGTGGGGTCTAAGCATTTACCAAGTCACTGCTATGGCTCCCACTGAAGTGACACCCTCCCTGCACCCACAAGGCTGCCGGAGTCCTCCTTTCCCCCCCCCCATTCTACCCCTCCCCCCCCCCCCCCCCCCCCCCCAGCTCTAGCTCCTCCTGCCTCCTTGATCTCAGCTCCAACACAGCAGGCTTGTCTCCCCTCAGGGAATGCCGTGTTGGTTCTTCCTGCCAAATAGGCTATTCTTTCAAGTGGCAAGTCTCAGGTGCAGATCCTCATAGATACCCCCAACGGTGCGGAGTCAGGGCTAGGCCAAACGGGGCCAGGCTCTGCCCAGAGGGAGGGCGGGCCTTGAAGGATGCACAGAAGTTCTCCACAGACAAGAAACAAAAAAGGCCAAAGGAGCCACTGGAGCAAAGGCCTGGAGGTCACAACTCTACTGTTCAAGGGAGGGGTGCCATTAATAATTGGGTACAGCTGAAGTGCCGTATGTAGGGTGCCTGAGACAGTGGCAGCTGGCATAAAAACTAACCAACAGTGAGCACTGGCTTAGGCCGGGGTCCCCCAGGAGCCAACCCTGAGACGAGGACTGGAAGGCATGTGAAGGATTCAGGAGGACCCTGTGGAGGTGAGGGAAGAAAGATGGGGGAGGAGCCCTGCAGAGGGTGCCCATTAACAGGGAATGGGAGGACTAGACCAGCTGTAAGAAGCATCCCCTGAATGCTGGGCCCTGGTAATATCTCACTGAGCCCAGAGGACAGCCCTGTGAGGTGTTGGTCCCCTCTACAGATGGGAGAACTGTCACCTGCCTGTGTCATAGAGCCAGGAAGTGCCCAGAGCTGTGAGGGAACCAGCAGGGGTGGTGGTGGGGCCAAGAATCAGGGGTGAAGGTGTCTGCCAATAAGCATTGCAGGAGTCCAGATGGCTCCCCACAAATGGAGGCCTCTGCCTCTTACCTCTAGGACCTTAGGCCAGGGACTTAGTGGGTTTGAGCCTGTTAACTCCTGTGTACAGTGAGACTAAAACAGTACCTGCCCCTGAGCTATCTCGAGAACCAACAAGATGGTGCGAGGGGAGGGCATATCTTGAAGGACTTGGCAAGGGAGCCTCTGGCATGGCTATGATGGGTCTTTGGGGCCTGGGATAAGGGAAGATCAGGGACCAATGGTGATTCACCCTAGGAAGGAACCCTCCAGGCTGAGGAATGGGGCTCCACGCGATAGGCAGTTGTGTGGCTAGGGGAGGAAGTGGATTGGAGCTGAGGAGTTGTGCTCGGCAAGCCCGGCTTGGGGACCTGAAGGGGGACAGCCAGCCAACTAGAGAGTAATGATAAAATTCAGGGCAGGAGCTGAGAGGACCGCCGTCAGCCCCTAAACGTGAAGATGTGGGTAATAACGTCTGTTCCCTTAGACCAGTGGTCGGCAAACTCATTAGTCAACAGAGCCAAATACCAACAGTACAACGACTGAAATTTCTTTTGAGAGCCAAATTTTTAAAACTTAAACTATATAGGTAGGTCCATTGTTATTAACTTAATTAGGGTATGCCTAAGGCTTAGGAAGAGCCACACGCAAGGGGCCAAAGAGCCGCGTGTGGCTCTCGAGCCGCAGTTTGCCGACCACGGCCTTAGACCAGTGGTTCTCAACCTTGGCTGCACATTAGAATCACCTGAAAGAACCAGAATTTCCGGAGGATGAGGCCCAGAAACCAGGATTTTAAAAAGATTCCCAGGTGATTCTAATGTGCAGCCAAGGTTGAGAACCACTGCCTTAGACAGAAAAGCCCCTTCTCTCTCCGCCCCGCGAAACCCCGAGCGCGCACGTGCGCGCCGGCAGGAAGGAATCCCCGGCCTGTCGCGGTGGCGGGAGGGAGCGTGAATTGGGAGTTCCCAGCGCTTCCAGACCTCCCCGCCCGCGGAGCCGGGACGACCTTGCGGGGCCGAGGGTCCGCCGAGTGCGCACTGCGCCTGCGCGGGGCCGGGGGTGGGGGGCGGAATCTCCACGCTTCAGGGCTTTCCCGTTGCGCGCGAGCGGCGGGGAGGGAACGCCGCGTCCAGCGCGCATGCGTCGAGCCCTGCCGGTGGGCCAGGGAATCCTCACCCGCCGCAGTGCGCCCGGGGGGCGGGGCGGGGAATCCGGCTCAAACCGGAGCGGGGTTCGCCTTAGTCCTGGAGGTGGCGGGCGGAGGGAGAGAGAGCAGGGTCTTCCCCAGGTTCCCGCTCCGGCCCTCGCCGTTGCCTTGGCAACTTGGCGCGCGGGCTGCAATGCGGAGGCGGCCTCGGGGAAGCCGAACTGCTGTGCGCCTGCGTGGAGCTCAGCGCCGGTGGCCGGGGTTTCCCTTCGTGCTCCCGGGGGATCCGCAGGGGAGGATGCGGGGAGGAGAGGAGAGGGTGGCGCTGTGGGAGAGGGTGAGCGAGGGGAGAGGGGCTGTGGAGGAGGGAAGGGTTGCGGGGAAGGTTGGGGGAAATGCGCAGGGTGGGGATGGTAGGGAGAGGGGTGCAGGAGGAGGAGGGGCTGGGGAGAGCGCAGAGGGAGACGGACAACAAAGGAAGAGGGAGGGGAGGGGGACCTTGGGGAGCAGTTAAGGAAGAGGGACCATGTGAGGACAAAGAGAAGCCTATGAAGGTAGCACGGGGGTGGGGGTGTTGTGCGGGTGATGGGAAGAGAGACTGGGACGGACACCTCTGGAGCCCCAACCCTACCCCAGCAAACCCCAGAAGATCCCAGCCTAAGGTCTCCAGGGAAAAAAAGTACAGGATGCCCAGTTAAATAATGAATATAATTTATATGATTATAAATAGGTTCCATTTCGTGCCCAATATATTATCTGGCAGCCCTAATCTTGGTCGGGCGTCCCCCCTTCCCCCCTCCCCCGCTCCCCCCCTCCCCGGCCTTTGAGGTCCTTTGAGTCTTTCTGAAAGCCACGGGAACAGATGATGTCTTTGTCTCTCACCTCCCTGGTTCCCTACAGCCCATTCCCTATGCCCTCTCCCAGCCTCCTGGATTTCAACACCAGCCTGAGGTGGAGTCGTGGCCAGGTAGTGAATTTCACAAAGGCGTGGCACTAACAGGCACCTTCAAGGGCCTTCTCTCTTCCCCCAACCCAAACCCTCTGCCTTGGGCCTGGCCCTGCTGAGGCAAAATGTCCCAGCTCATCCTGACAGTCATCACCTCCTGGAACCTCCAGGGCTCCCGACTCTCTGCCTGCTCCCCAGGAATCCCCACCGGCCAGGCTCATGATCAATCTCTGGGCACGTAGCACATAGAAGGTGCTTGAAAAACATTGGAGAGTGTGTTTTCTGTCCCAAAGCGGGATGCCCTCTCTGAACCTTTATACCCTCCAACAAAGCAGTCTTCCTTCTATCTTTCCCTTTGGTTTAAAAAATGTAAGATAATAAAGCTTTATGGAAAAACTAATCATGGGAACGGTCAGCCCCTGAGGGCCTCTGGCCCTGGGCTGTCCCCAGGGCCTCCCTCCCACCCCCCCATTCTCCTCTTTGCTTGTCAGACTTATTTGCCACGGGGACACTTCAACAATTGCTCCTCTGGCATGGCTTCTACATCAAAGATGGGAGCTTGGTGCCTATGGATCACTGTCCCCAGCTGCATGTTATTCTGGAAACAGGCTAAGAGGGTCCAGGTGGGGAACACATGTTTTCAGTGTCGCTGTCCTTTTTTGCATGTCCTAGGGATGCTTTCCAGGGTGGCGAGCTAAGTAGTGCTGTCCCTTTATTTGGAGCTGGGTAGCTTCTGAGGTGGCGCTGGCTCAGAGTGACCCCCTCTTCTCATCAGCCAGGCTTAAGTGCACTGGGACCCACATTCTTCGGGGCAGGAAGGTGAATAAGTGAATAGACCGTACCAGGGGTTGAGGACAATAAACTAGGGCAGTGATGGCGAACCTGTGACACGCGAACTCAGTTTTTTGGTTGATTTTTCTTTGTTAAATGACATTTAAATATATAAAATAAATTATCAAGAATATAAATCTTTGTTTTACTATGGTTGCAAATATCAAAAAATTTCTATATGTGACACGGCACCAGAGTTAAGTTAGGGTTTTTCAAAATGCTGACACACCGAGCTCAAAAGGTTCGCCATCACTGAACTAGGGTGATATTCCCAGAGAAGGGATGACTCTAGAGAGGAGGTGACATTGGATCAGGCTCTGAAAGACAATAGCGGGTGAGGAGAGCCAGGGAAGGGCAATTCTAGCAGAAGGAACAGCAGATGCAAAGGTCCTGGGGCTGGGCTGGTTAGGATAGATGCTGGGCATGGCCAGAGCATAATGTATGGTCCAGGAAGACAGCTGGAGGGGTTGGACAAAGGGGAGGGAGAGCCAGACTATGTGGGACTTTGAGGAGGGGGTGGTCCAGGGTCCTTCTCTTGGTTCAAGCAGGAGAGTGTCAGTTATTAGGGGTAAGTAGGGACTGGATCAGTCACGTGGGTGAGAATAGAATTCTGTGGCTGAGTCATGGAGAAGGGACTGGGGAGACATTGGAGACAAGCTGCAGGACTGGGAGGGGCCTTCTGGGGGCTCCAAAGGGCAATTGTGAGGATTCAAGGGTAGGGAACCTTTCCCAATGATGTGCGTTCTGTGACTGCTGACTCCCGACTGTCCATCACGGTGTCTGACGAAGGCATGGGCCTCAGCCTACCCCCAGGAGTGGTGAGTCACCCCCACGGAGATGCTGGCAGGGGTACCTGAGGTACTGTCAGCTCGCTCCCTTTCTGTCTCCTCAATATAGACCCCAAACCCCCACTTTGTTCTCTTCTTTGTTCTCTTTCCCTGTACATGGTCACGGTCACGATGGCAGTGCCCTCTGAGTGTGTCTCACTCCCACAGTGGGAGGGAATGCGCTCCCAATCCCCCCCCCCCCCCCTCCTGCTTCCAGTCCTTCAGCCCCACCTTCACCAAGGAATCCTGGCCTTGGAATCCCAGCTTCAGGACCTGGCCCCGGGATCACATTGTCTTTCAGGAGATGCTTCCGACCAGTTGGGGGTGGGGTGTGGGGGGGAGCTTGAAGGGAGAGGGCTATTTTTAGAATGAATGGAAGAAAAGAGGGGGAAATCACAACCACAACAAAGGACGGAGGCTTGTAGAGCAGCCCTCTGGCTCCCAAGAGGAAACCCCCCTCCCTCCAGGCCCAGGCAGAAGGTGGGTGGGGATTAGAGACAGGTTGGGTGGGGCAGGGGGTGGCGTGGGGAGAATTCTGACCTGGAGGGCACCGCGTTTCATGGGGGTGAGGAGCTGGAGGGGAACAGCAAAACGTAGCAGGCACCCTTACGGCCTCCCCAGAGCAGAAAGGACCCGCAGAAGTGGGCGCTGTCCAGGTGCTGAAGTGAAACAGGCTCAGGCAGCCTGAGCAGGACCAAGGTCACCGCAGGTGCTCAGCCCTTTGCGACCCAAAACAGGGCAGCCGCATTGTTCTAATTTGGCAGAGTGACCTTCACAATCTGCTGGCCAGGCCTCTGTCACTCACGCTCAGCGGGGTACCCCAATAGTGAGGGGAGAGGGGAGGCTTCATGGCCCAACAATGGCGTAGAGAAGTTTCCGCGGTTTGTTTTCTGGCCATCCAGGGTGCCCCCACTTTCACCGGGACCTTCCAGCCTGGGCAACATCACCAGCTGTCCGCGAGGCCTCGGGGTTCCCACTGGACACCCCCCCCCAGGCCCCAGAGCCCGCTCAGGGTGTGGGGGGCGCTTAATTGCTTCCCCCTGGCTCTTTGGCTCCAGTTCTTTCCTGACACAGGAAAGCAACTCCCAGAGGTAGGGGGACAGCGGTAATCTGTGCTGCTGGGGTGCTGGGCCCTGGCCAGGGACACCCCCTCTCAGGATCTCGGCTCCCCATCTGTGAAATGAGCGCTTTGAGGCGGCAGAGGGTCCCAACAGCTCTTGGAGCGGTTCTCTGAGGTTGGCAGGCGCGCTCGTGAGGGGAGGGAGCTTGCTGGAGACCCAGAGGGGGATCCCCAACAAAGCAACGTGGGAGGGAGGGCGGTCAGGCAGCGGCCCTTCCCAGTTGGGGCGGTGGGGTGGGGCCCCGGACCACGGGGAGGGGGCGCTCTGCGGCGGCGCGCTCACACCCTCTGGCTCTCACGCCCTTGCCCTGCCTGGCACTTGCCTTCGAGCTCCGGCCAGGCGCGGGGCTCCGGCTGCAGCGGCAAGCCGGCGGTCTCCAGACAGTGAGTCGGCAGTGCGGCGGGGGGTCCCGGGGTCCCGGGTGGAGGTCCCCGCAGAGCTCCTCTTCCCTGGGAGGGGCGTATTGGTGGGAGGGGCGTGCCCAGCTCGGGGAACTCAAAGGGGGAGCTGCGGGAGGGAGAGAAACCCCTTCCATACCCCCCCCCCCCACACCCAGCCCCGAGTCAGCTCCAAACCCCCACACCCCTGTGAGGAGGGGACTCCTGCTACTGCAGTTTGGGGCGCAGAGACATCCCCGCCCGCCCCCCCCCCCCCGAAGGTGGACTTGAGGACCTCCTAGGCAGCCCTCAGTGGGGGAGAGGGAGAGGGAAGGACTGGCCTTCTCCCCCCTTCCAGCCCCTCACCCCCAGTCATCGCTCTCGCGGTGTGGCGGGATTCCCCGCCTCGGGCAGAGCGGATGGGAACTCCCCCACACGCACGCACCTGCCAGCCTTTTGTGCTTCGGAGCTGCCGCTCAGCTCTCTTCCCTGCTCGGCTCCCCCTTCCCAACACCCTCGTGGGCAGACCCGTTAGTGCTTACCCAAGGTCACCCAGAATAGCAGGGGCTGAGCTGGGTCTGTGGCTGACTCACTAACCCCAGAACCCAGTCTGGTATCAGCATCAGGGTTTTCTGCTCCCTGCATTTCACTGCAGGTGTGAGGAGCTTTCTGGGGACCCCAGAACTGGGAGGCGGAGGGCTCCTTTCTCCCCCAGTCTCTCTACCCTGCTGGAGCCTCAGGCAGGATTGCCCTGCTCGGCTTCCTCCTCCAGGCTCGCAGGTTTCTAGTCCCGCCGCCCCAATATCTCCAACCCATCCTCAGGCTGCCCAACCTCAAAGGAAATCCCTGGGGGGCATCTTCCTGATGGGTGGGCCAGAGCATCATGAGCTGGTTGAATAACACTTATTCTGATGCACCTGCCCAGTGGATGATCCTGGCCCCCTGGCCCCCCAGGGTCAGAGTCAGCTCCGGGGTGCACCTGGCGGGAACAGGCAGCAGCCCCTGAGCCATGGAGGTGGCCATTGGCCCCACCCCAGACCCCTGATGCGAGAAAGGGCAGCTGGAACACCCACAGCCAACTGTGTTTCCCTTTCAGCCTCAATCTGAGGTCTGGCTGTGCCCTCCCACTCCCCCCACCATGGGGCTGCTCGGTCTTCCTGTCTTCCTCCTCCTCCAGGATCGGCACTGTGTGTCCTATGGGAGCTCTGCAGACCGTCCTGTATAGACAGGGGGATACCATGAGGGAGCTACAGGCCCCAGGACAGCAGTGGACGGGGGCGGGATTTGGGGGTAGCCAAGAATAGAGCTGCTCGAGCCATTGATCCCTGATGCTATCATCCTCATACCAGCCGCTCCAACCTTACCCTCTCAGATCTCCTCGTGAGAAAGGAATTGGGGGGGAGGGAGGACAGGGAATAGTATGGGGGAAGTCAGATAGAGCCTTAAGAGTACAGTGTCCAGTGGAAGAAGGTGGGGCCTCCAGGGAGGTGGCCTGGCATGAGGTGGGTATATGGAGGGACTCACTGAGGAGCCTGAGGAAGGAAACAGGGCTACACTGGATGGACGATGCCACCAACCTTAAGTTTCCTTAAAACTTTCAAGGTGATCCAGACCTCATATCTGCTGTAAAGGCCATTGCCGTCTGGGAGGTGTTTGCACCCCGTCCTTCTGGGGCCCTGCCTCCTATCCCTCTGTCTCGTCCTTACAGGTCAAGGGGGAAAGAAAGGCAGCCACCGCCCCCCACCAGCCAAGTGTAACCCAGCAGTCCCTTTGGTGGTGGCTCGTCCGGAAGATCCCTACACCCCAGGGTGAGTGGATCCCTTTGGGGGTGGGGGTGGTCCAGAGATTGGACAGAAAACTGATGACTTAAGAAAAAGTGCCAACCTTTGAAATAATAGTAACAGTATAATGATGATGATGATGATGATGATGATGATGACTGTGTTCTCTAGAGCCCCTCTGAGCATCACGGTCCACTTTCTCTGATCACTTGTGGTGGAGAGCCTGTGCAGAGAGGCTAGGTGACCTACCCGGTGTCACACAGCGGAAGGAGGAAGCTGACCCCGGTTGGCAAGGCCTGACTCCCTACCAGATCTTCACCACCAGGTTTCTGTGGCCTCAGTCTCTGGAGACAGCCCTTAGGGAGCCACTCTTTGCCCTTCCTTTTCCTGAATGGACAAGGCAGCTCAGGGCGGGGCCCATGGATACGGCAGGGGGCTCCTGGACCTCAGCAACTTTGAGGGGACTCTGTGCTTATGACCGAGGTGGTTTCCTGCCTTCCTGTCACCCCCAGGTTCTCACCGCCTCCTCCAGAGCAGGGACTGAGGGCCCGGTGGACTGCCCAGTGGAGAGAACCAGGGGGTGCCAGGTGCAGCTCCTTCCCATCCCTCCTTCGCCTCATTTCCTCCGTGTATCTTCTGCAGGAATCAGTTGTATTTATTTATTTATTTATTTACAACTTATCTTTATAGTTGAAAGTATTACGAATGTCCCCCTTTCCTCCCCATTGACCACCCCTCACCCACCCTGTATTTATTTATTTATGTATAATCCTCACCTGAGGATATTTTTTTCATTGCTTTTCAAAGAGAGTGGAAGGGCGGAAGGGAAGGAGGGAGGGAGCATGTCTCACTCACACAATGGGAGGGAATGCGCTCCCAATGCCCGCCCCCACCCCACACCCCACCCCAGGTTCCAGTCCTTCAGCCCCACCTTCACCAAGGAATCCTGGCCTTGGAATCCCAGCCTCAGGACCTGGCCCCGGGATCACATTGTCTTTCAGGAGATGCTGAAAGAGAGAAAGAGGGAAACATTGATGTGAGAGAGACACATGGACTGGTTGCCTCTGCAGTGCCCTGACCCAGGGCGGGGAGTGAACCCACAACGCAGGTACGTGCCCTTGACCAGGAATTGAACCTGAGACCCTTCAGTGTGCAGGGCCCACGCTCTAACCACTGACATACACAGGCCAGGGCTGTATTTATTTATTTATCAAGATCTTATCTCGCCCACTGGCCTGAAACCATAAGTTTGGTTTTTTTGTGTGCTTTTGTCACCACAGGATCCCCATTTCAGGGTATAAGCCTTGCATACAGAAGGTGCTCAATATATGCTGATAGAACAAAGGAAGCTTCTCCAAGTCTCTGAATTTGGAGACCCTAGGAATAAGCCCTCCAGGATGCTTGCCCCTGTTCCTCATCCTGCCCCAACAATTTCCAGGACCCTAGGGGGCTTAACCCTCCATGACTTTTGCTCTGCTCAGAGTCCCCCCACACACAGCCCTGCTGGTGTGACCCCTACCCCCACTCCCTGACTTGCCCCACCCTGTTTGTCTCTTCCCTCTAACCCCGCTGGTCTCCCAAATGCCCTTGGTCCTACCTCAGGGCCTATGCCCTTGAAGTGGGCTTTGCCAGGTGCACCCTTCTCCCAGCTCGTCCAGTGCAGCTCCTGGGCCCATTTGAATGCTCCCCTTCTGAGAGGCTTCTCCTGATCACCCCAGTTAAAGTCTCCCCATCCCTTTTCCCAATACTTTTATCTAGAATTCTTATTGGTTCTTAATTTGGAGAGGATTGTTCCCCTCTTCTAGAACTTCAGCTCCAAGATGGGCAGGTTTGTATCTATCTCAGACTAGATGTCCCCAGCACCAGTCAGAGAAGGGGCTTGGTGGATATGTGAGTAAATGAATGAGTGAGTGAATACCTTTCCCACTCTTCCATCCCACCCTACTCACAGGGGACCAGCATCCAGCCTCACCTCTGTCCAGATAGCCATCAGTTAGACCTAGGATAGGGCTGAGATTTCTGTGGATGCACAGCTGGGAGCTTTGGGGGGTAGCCAGGACATCCCTGCTCAGGCGGCTCCCTCTGGGTCCCTCAGCTCCTATGAGGTTCTCCCAGCTCTCCTGTACCTACATCCTGGAGGAGAGGCTTCCTATTCAGCCACCAGCCTCTCCCTTGCCCCGTCTGTAGGCCATTTCCTGGGGGAATGGGTCCTGGGACACCCAGCCATACTCCAGTCCCTCCTGGCCAACCATGGGCTGAGAGGTTCTGTCTGGAATGGAGACCCAAGTGGACCCCACCTATTGCCCTACCACCATCCATCCCCCCAACTCCTGTCTACCACCAGCCTTGTCTTTGAGAGGTGAGGTCCAAGCAGGCAGCAGGCAGACTTGGGCAGGAGGTGATCAGTCACCAGGTTGACCATCCTAAGTTCAGCCCCTTGAAGGGAGTCCCTGATCCCTCAGCACAGGTGAGCTCAAAGGAGAAAAAGGGTTTTTCCAGGGGAGGCCTCTGGTGGGGGTGGAGGTGGCTGGTGCTTTTGTAAGTTTCTGGATGGTTACGTGTTGGACTTGAATTTAGAAAGTGTCAGATGTTGCACGGCCCTTGCAGCAGCCTGTGTATCCAGGGTCAGCCTGTGGGCATGATATGAATGCTTGTTGTGGGGCAGGGACCCGTATGTGGGCCGGGACGATGAATGTGGTGCAGGGATGTGTGCCAGACCCCAAGGGAGGTGTGGTTGGCTTCATCAGTAGTTTAGAGAGTCCCCGGCAGCCCAGGCGGGGGAAGAGCCAGTGCAAAGGCCTGGAGGTGGGAACAGCTGAGGGGAGATGGGAGACCTGGTGGGAGTGGTGGGTAAATGGGGGGATGCAGGAGGGATGTTGCGCGCAGGGAATGACCCCTTTAGAGTCACCACACCCCCATTCCCGGTGCCCTGTGGACATGGCAGGGGATGGGTGCTCCCCAAGCCTCCCCTTCTCCACCATCACAGCACCGGGCACTGCCACCTGGAAGGACACAACCAGGCCTCCCTTGGGGTGTCCCCATCCGGCTGGAACGAAGAACAGCTCTCGGGAGGAGGGGACAGGAGTCACCAGCCCGAGGCTGTCACTTGTCCCTGCTCAGCCTCCCTGCCCTTACCCACCCATGGGACCACCCCTGCCCAAGCTGTCGGGTCCACTCATTCATTCATTCCATACAGCTATTTTCTGGGCCTCAGAGGAAACAAAACAGGTCCTGACCAGGTACAAAGCTGAGGCCAGGAAGAAAACAGGTGTGGGGCTGGGGAGCAGCTGGAGGAGCTGCTGTGTCAAAGAGTCATTTTAGGGGTGGGGACAGGTGTCCAGTCGCTTTGCAAAGTTGTCCCGGAGCACAGAGGTTGAGGGGTAGCTGGAGTTTGGGGGACCTGATTTTGGGAAGGGGTGGCTAGGAGTTCCTGAGGACTGTCAGCGCCGGTGTAGTCGTTTGGCTGAGGTCCCCTCTGTCGCGCGATGCAAGAGGGCGAGTTTGAGGAGCCGCGGAGCGCTGGGGGGTGGAGGGGAGACCGAGCACCCGGAATAAGGGATCTTTAAATGTAGGCGGGGCTTGCGGGGTCGCTGGGGGCGGGGCCAATAGGGCTTAGCCAATTGGCTGCACCGCCCGCGTCGCGCCGCCCCCTCCTCTCCCGGCCCCGGCGGGCGCTCACCGCCCCCCGGCCCCGCCGGTGCACCGGGCGGCGGGGGATGCTCCCGCTGTCGCCGCCGCCGCCACCGCCTCCCCCCGCCCCGCCGCCGTCGGGCCCACCGTCCCGCCGCCGCTGCCCGGCCCCGCCGAGACCCCGGCCCCGGCCCCGGCCCCGTCCTGTGGGTCCTTGTCCGCGCGGGACCCTGTCTCCTCCAGCCTCGTCCGCCCGCCTGAGCCGAGCCCCGCAGGTATGGGGTAGGGTGGGCAGGGCTGCCGGGGAGGGAGGCACGTCCGGGAGGGCGACGCGGTTTGGGGCTGGGGACACGGGGAAGGGCATGTGTGTCTGTGCACTGCCAGGTTGAGCGACGAGTCTCGGACCCCCATCCCGGATGGGGCGGGTGCTGGGTTCTCTTTGGGGGGAGAGTCTCCGAACTCCATAGGTACGGTGGGGGGTGTTCTCAGGCTGGAGGCAGTGATCCGAGACTGACTTGGGAACGGGAGCAAGGAGACCCTCGATGCTGGCCCTGGATCCGGCAGGCAGGGGTCAGCAAGCCCAGCTCACCTTGGACAGAGGTTGGGGCACCCCGCACAGGGCACTGCCCGCTCTCCTGGAGGGTGGCCCATAGATGTGAGCGCTGATGGAGATGGAGCAGTGTGGAGGGCGCTGGGGGAGGCAGCCTGGGGAGGGCAGGGCAGGCTAATTACACCCTGCTGGCTGCTGGCAGGTCCCTGATGGTGGTGATGGGGGGAATGCCTGAGGGACCGGGCAGCCAGCCAGCACCTCACTGCACCGGTGCTGGGCAGTCCATGGGGAGGGAGAGCGAGTGAATCCTGTCCACCCTACAGAGTTAGGGCCCCAGGGTGCTGGGATGGGAGGAGGGGTCCCGGGGTCCGTCCCCACCCTCCACAGGGACACACAACCCACAACTTGTCCACACATCCCAGAAGGTTCCACCATGTGCTGCTCTGGCCGTGGCTTCTGGAGACAGTGTGGTGGGCATTTTGCCTCACGGGGGCTCTGCCTTGGGCACCTCCGGGTCCATCTGTGAAGGACCGAGCTTGGTGCTGAGCAGCACTGTGGCAGGGGAATTCATGGCCACATGCTAAGAGTTTCCACATGAGACCTGGCCTCCCACCCTGATGGGTGGACACCAAGATGTGGCTTCACCGAAGAGGCAGCTGAGGAGGTGACTTCACCCCGGCTGGGATGCTGGGGGGTCCCTCGGCAGCTACTGCAACCAGCCTGTCATTTGTAAAAAGGCTCACTGGAGTGTCTTTGGGGTCTGTTGGGTTTCTTTGTCTTCCTTTTCCGGTTGCCTGCCCACCTTCTTCAGTCCCACAAAAGCCCTCCTGAGGGCCCCGGTCCCACTGGCTCACAAGGTTCCCACGGTGTCTTCTGGGATGGCGTGGAAGGGAGCTCTGCTCACCCTCCGACCCTGGCCTTCAGCGAATGGAGGGCTCAAGCCCCAGATGCATTTGACAGTTTGGGCCATTCCAGGACCCTGCAAAACCGAATGCAACCCATAGGGTGTTACTCACCATTTAGGGGCGCTCCTTGGAGAACTTGAGAGACTTCACTAAAAAAAACAACACAGCCTTTAATGGATACCCCAACCTTGCCCAGGGTCTCAGAGGGGCTCGTGGGTCTTTGGGAATCCCTGAGGGTCCTAGGGACCCCAGCTTTAGGTCCAGGTTGCAGTGGGGGTGCGGGAGGTCTACCTGGGAAGGGGAGGGGCCTCTTGTCCCCAGGTCCCTCTGGTCCCACGCAGCCTTTAGAAAAGGACTGCTCTCCTCCTGTGGGTGCTCAGGCAAACCACTTTGTCGTTCTGTTTTCTCGGAGGTCACGGTAGGGCACGGGCACCCATCAAACCTGTGCCCTGAGCTTTGGGGGCCCTCAAGGATAGGGCCGGGCTGGCTCCCTCTCCAGATGGTAGCTCATCAAGAGGGAGTCAGGCAGATCTAGCCACCCACCACCCTCCCTCCCCGCAGTTGGCATTTAGTTCCTGCCCTTCCTGGCTGTGTGACCTTGGGCAGGGTACTGAAACTCTCTGAGCCTTGTCTCCTGTCTATAAAATGGGGTCAGGGATACCACCTGCCTTGCCGAGTGGCGATGGCGATTAAATGTGATCATTCTGATAAAGGGCTCAGCCCTCAGTAGGCACCAGGGGCATGTCAACATGATGGGATGCCTCCACCCTCTACTCGCATGGAGCCCACTCGCCCACTCTCACGCTGCCCAGGGCACCTTAGGACTCAGCTGTCAGGCCACGGGCAGCATGGCCGACTAACAGCTGAATTTGGCCTGTGTATTGGGTGGCTGAGTCACATCCCCAAATTGCATCTTCATTGGTGCATTTCCGAAGGTCGTCTGCGGGCCCCCGCCCCCTCCTGGTCCTGTCTGCCAGGCCACCCAACTCTCCTGCCTGTGCCCCCAGAACCCCCAGCAAGGATTTGCGCTTTCAGGAAGAATGGTGAGAGGGATGCCTGGGGTTTCCTATTCTCCCAGGCAAGGGCAGGGTCTGGGGCTGCTGTGCTGACAAGCTCCCAGACCCGCCTAGCAGCCAAAAGCCCGTAGGGTGGCAGGCAGGAGGAGCGTAGCACCCCAGTGTTTGTGAGACACACACAGAGAGATCAGGGCCAAGGTCAGCCTATGAACTATGAAATGCAAAGCTTGCAGAAGGCCAGGCTTATAAACTGTGATATATCGGGCCCACGTGAGAGGCCAGGCCTTATAAATTGCGGAGTGTCCGGCCAAAGGTGGCCACAGCCCGGTTGATGTGATGGGTGGTAGTGGTGAGGGAGGAACATGTTCTAAGACCCATGAGGTCACTCGCCGTGGAAGGAATGTTTCTTGCACTTCTGTGTGCTGGTACCAGCATCTGGGGACACCCAGTGAGCAGGACATACCCAGTCTGGGGGCACCGGACAAGGACACAGTGGCCCTGTGATGCTTGGGCTCTGGTGAAGGTCGCCTCTGCCCTGCCCAGCAGCATGGCTTATCTTGGCGAGTCCTGACATGACAGTTTCTGCACCTGTCACCCCCGGAGCATGGTTTCAGGGCCCGGGAGATGTCCTGTCTGTGCCCACAGTCCCTCTCCCAGTCCCCCAGTGCATGCTGGCTTAGCCTTTTCAAAGGGGACCACACTTGGCACACGGCTGCCAGGCTTGTTGGGAGAATTTCAACCAGGCAGCGTGGTCCAGAATCTGCCCTTAAGGAGATAGTCCCATCACAGCATAGTGCCTCAGTTTCCCCATCTATAAAACTGGCCAAATCCCGGGACCCCCTTCTTGGGGATATTTCGAAGATTTAAGAGAAAATTTGTGTGAAATACAGAGACTAGTATGTAATAGATCGGGGGTGGGGAATGTCCGGGGTAGGGAACAGCCTTATACACTGTGAAGTGCTGGGCCTGCAGGAGACCAGCCCATATAAACTGTGCAGATGGTTAAGGAACATCGGCCGGGTGACAGCAGGGGGCGTGCAAGGTTTAGAGAGTCGGCTGGGGTGGGTCTGCCAAGTCAGAACCCAGCAGACAGGATTGTCGAGGTCCCTGCTGTTGCACATGGCACCCACAATACTGCCCTATGCTGCGGCAGTATCTGACGATGTTGTGCAAGCAACTGCTCCTCAGCCTGGCGGGGAAACTGAGGCTGGCCCAGGGTCACAGGGCCAGGCTGAGCATGTCCCGCAGGCCCTATAGATTCAATTCTGGGATCTTCGAGTTAAGTCCCAGATCGCCATGTTGGTCCTGGAATCTGTTTGGAGACCACTGACCTCCCTCCACCCAGGCAGGAGGGAGCTGGGGGTCTCTATCTGGCCCCAGCCTCAGTCCCTAATGTTACCCTACCATATCCTGTATCTGCCTACATGTGTTAAGGCTTTGGAACAGCTTGAGGGGAGGAACTGGCGGCTCAGCAAAGTGAGGTTAAATTGTCCAAGAGCCTGAAGGTCAGTGGGAGACTAGCCCCGGTTGGAATCGCCTCCCGACTGTGCCCCTGCATGACCGCTGCTCCTCCCAGGAAAACTGCCAGTTCAACCCCAGGGCATACAGAAGTGTTTCCTGGGAATTGGCTGTGTGCTAGGCATTGTCAAGGTACTTGGAGACCCAGAAAGTCAGTGGGCAAAGGTCAGATAGAGGGTTTTCCAGGTGGAGGGCACAGCACATTTTAAGGCCTGAGGCAGGGCCAAGCTGGTTGGGATAGGTGAGAGGGAGGCCAGTGTTTCTGGAAGAGGGTGATTCTGGGGAGACTGAGAAGGGTGAATGGTGTGGAACTCGGACCCCAGAGGGCCTCCTGGCCACGGTGGGGAGTTTGGTTTTTACGCAATGACACTGGGGAGCCACGGGCGGGTTTGAGGGTTCTAGCAGGGGAGGGAAATAGGTTGACTTGGATGTTTCTAGAAAGGCAAACCCATGTGTCAGCTGCTCTGAGTTCATGGCCTCCCGGGTCTCAGAGTGGAGTGGCAGCAGTGGTCCCGGCCCTCTGATCAGCTGGCATGACCATGTCCCTCACGCCCCTGCAGGTCAGCGTGGGAGCCCAGCCGCTGAGCCATGCCGGGCCCCAGGCAGCCTGCCGTGAGTCCAGCCCCGGCACCCACATAGTCATGAACAACCACAGCCACAATGGCTGTGGGGGGCGGCCGCTGGGAGGCGGACTGGGGGCCCTGACCCGAGACCCTCCGGACGCCGAGGCCAGCTGCCCCCTGCAGCCCCCACATAGTTCAGGCCTCCAAGTCGTGGTGGCCAAGAACGAGCTGGGCGGGCTCTCACCCGGCAGCCCCCGAGGGCATCCCCAGGACCAGGAGGAGGAGGAAGACGATGAGGAGGATGAGGTGGTTGGGCAGAGGGGCTCCAAGAGGCCCCCCAGCGTGGGCCACCGCCTGGGCCACCGGCGGGTGCTCTTCGAGAAGCGGAAGCGCCTTAGTGACTACGCCCTCATCTTTGGCATGTTTGGCATCGTTGTCATGGTGACAGAGACGGAGCTGTCCTGGGGGGTCTACACGAAGGTAGGCATGGCCCTTGCCCCTGGCACCTCAGGGAAACCCTACCCAGCACCCCACAGAGGCCCTGCCGGGCACACCTGGCTCCCTGTCATCCCTGGGGAATGGAATCAGGGCACATCGGCCCCAGGAGAGGGGGGGGGGTACAGGGGATCCTGGAGATGGGAGATGGGGGGCTCCTGGGGATCCTGCTGTGCCCACTTCCTGGGGTGGTAGGGAGACCGCAGATGGGGGCGGAGACTCCAGTCCATTCCCCTGCTTGCACCAAGGGCCATACCCTGGCTCAAGGTGGGGTAGGGTTGTCCCCCAGGATATGCCTGGGCTGGGGGAGCTCCAGACAAGGCCTGGGTGGAGAGCAGGGAAAGAGCGTCCCCCTGCCCCCCAGCAGTTGGGGCCAGGTTATGAGCCTAGCTGTGGGCCCCTGAGTGCTGCCTGCGAGTGTGTGAGGACAGAGAGAGATCAGGCTGTCTGCCTGTAAACTGTGAAATGCTGTGCCTGTGCGAGAACAGGCCTGATAAACTCTGAAGTGCTATGTCCGTATGAGGCTAGGCCTTATAACCCGTGACGTACTGAGCCTACAGGAGGCCAGGCCTTACACATTCGGAAGTCCTATACCCACATGAAGCCAGGCCTTACAAACTGTAAAGCACTGACCCATCTTACTTTAAGCCCAGGCCTAAGAGTAAGGGCAGGAGTGTCACCTTCCGAGTGAAGTGCCCAGGTATGAGGGTCAGAGGGCTGCCCCGCCCCCTCAGCATGGTCCTGCTATCTGCTCTCTCTCTGCCCAGGAGTCCCTGTACTCATTTGCACTCAAATGCCTCATCAGCCTCTCCACAGTCATCCTGCTGGGTCTGGTTATCCTCTACCATGCCCGGGAAATCCAGGTCAGTGCCCAGCTGGGCTGGGGTACCCCTCTCCCTCCACACCAGCCACCTGGAAGCCCCGCCCCCTAAACATAAGAGGACGGGTAGCTTCCTCATAGAAAAGGATCTCTGTGAAGACACACCCTTTCGGCCACTAAAGTTTCCTGAACGTGTGTCTGCGTTTTAATTTGTATTGATTATTTGAGAAAGGGTCCGTCAGAGCGCAGGGTGGGGGGGTGGGGGGTGAGCTAGGGCCTGGCACACACGGCCCATGTGGAGCCCTGGGGTCTTCCGAGGGCTGACAGTGGTGGAAACCAGTGTTATTAGCACCAGACTCCTTTTGTGTTCAATAGGACCCCACATTTAGAAGACTTATCCCAGGCCAGGGGGTTTGTTCTTCTGTTGGGGGATTAATCAAAACCAGGCCAGGCTTGAGTCTAGCTCAGGGCATGCCAGGCAGGCGTGCCCACAGAGGTGCCAGGTCCCAGGGACACCAAAGGTTGTCAGATCTGGCTCCTCACCTCTGGCCTCTGACCCCTGACAGTCTGGCAGGAAGTGGGCGGAGGAAAATTCTACCTGGGTCGCACCCATGTGTAGATGTCTGTGAAGACACCAGGTCGGGCACACGGGAAGGGCCCTGGATGTGGCTGAGGGCAGCAGAGAAGGGGCAGTGAGAACCGAGCTGAAAGGAAGCAGTTCTGAGGGTACAGCCATTGGGAACAACAGTCTGGCAGCTCCTCAAACAGTTACTCACAGAGTTAGTTACCAAATGATCCAGCAAATCCACTCCTAGGTATAGATCCAAGAGAAACAAAAACATCCATGCAAAAACTTGCACACAGATGTGCATAACAGCCCTCTTCACAATAGCCAGAAAGTGGAAAGAAGTCAGATTTCTGTTAACAGGCTTATGGATAAGCCAAATGTGGTCTATTCATACAGTGGAGTTGCTATTCATTGTATTATTATTTTGTTGTTGTTAATCCTCACCTAAGGATATTTTCCCATTGATTTTTTAGAGAGAGTGCAGGGGAGGGGAGAGACAGAGGGAACCATCAGAGTGACAGAGACACATTGATTGGTTGCCTCCCTCATGAGCCCTGACCAGGGCCAGGAATCAAGCCTGCAACTGAGGTACATGCCCTTGACTGGAATCGAACCTGAACCCTTTAGTCCACAGGCCGACGCTCTATCCACTGAGCCAAACCGTCCAGGGCTCATTGTATTATTCATATATTTATATATTATTCATTTATTTACTATTCAACCTAAAAAGAAAGAAGGACGTTTGCACAGCTGAGTGGCTTCAACAAACAGAAGTTTATTTTCTCACAGTTCTGGAGGCCGCAAGTCCAAGATCAGGTGCTGGCAGGACTGGGTCCTGGTGAGACCTCTCTCCTTGACTTGCAGGCAGCCACTTTCTCACTGTGTCCTCACATGGCTTTCCCCTGTGCACATGTATTCCTGGTGTCTCTTCCTCTTCTTCTTCTTTTATGTTTTAATTCTTACCTGAAGATATGATTTTTTATTGATTTTTAGAGAGAGAGGAAGGGAGAGAGCGAGAGAAAAACAGCCATCTAAGTGAGAGAGAAACATCGATTGGTTGCCTCTCGCACACATCCTGACCGAGGCTTGAACCCGCAACCATCTGGTGTACGGGACGACACTCCAAACAGCTGAGCCACCCGGCCAGGGCTCTTCCTCTTCTTAAAAGGACACAGTCCTATAGTATTATGACCTCATGACCTCATTTAACCTTAATCACCTCTTTAAAGGCCCTGTCTCCAAATACAGTCCCGTTGAGAGTTAAGGCTTCAGCATATGAATTTTGAGGGGACACGATTCAGCCCATAGCAATCCACCCTCTGGTCCATCCCCCAAATTCATGTCCTTCTCCCATGCAAAATGCATTTCATTCCATCCCAATAGCCCCCAAAGCCTTAAGCCATTGCAGCATCAAGTCCAAAGTCTCATTTAAATGTCATCTAAGTGAGATCCGGGTGAGGTTAAGGTGAGCTGCTTCTCCAGCAGTGACTCAGACACGAGCTGGCACAGGCATCGGACAGACATTCCTCTTCCAAAAGGGAGGATCCAAAAGAAGCAAAGGGCATGGGTTCTGATCAAGCCTCAGAGCTCGCCAGGCAGATTCCAGGAGAGCTGAGGGCTCCGCCTTCCAGACCCACTGGGGTGGCAGCGTGGCCCCTGGGCCCTGGGGAGGCCTTTGTGTCTGGCTTCTGCCCCTCAGCCTGATGTTTTCGAGGGCCACCCGCACCGTGGGGTGTGCCAGCGTCCATTCCTCCTTCTGGCTGAGCAGCACTCCTTCCTGTGAATGGACACACTGTGTTCATCCTCTGGTCCTTGGATGGACACTGGGCTGTTTCCGCTTCGGCGGTGTCAGCAGTGCGGCTGTGGCTGCCCACGTACAAGCATTTGTTCCGTCTGCTTTCATTTCTCTTGCGGATCCCGCCTAGGACTGGGGCTGCTGGGTCATGGTCATTCCGTGTTTAACTTTTTGTGGGCCACCGGCCCCATGTTTAGTGCGAAGAGTGGCCAACCCCGGGATGTAAGGAGTTTTGCCGAGGAGGTGTGTCCTGCTAAAAGTCGAGTGGGAGGGATTTCATCGCGGGTCTCGCTGGGGGGCCTGGGTGTGTGTCTGAGACCCGCCGCTGCCTGTCCGCCCTCCGCAGCTGTTCATGGTGGACAACGGGGCGGACGACTGGCGCATCGCCATGACGTGCGAGCGCGTCCTCCTCATCTCCCTGGAGCTGGCCGTGTGTGCCATCCACCCGGTGCCCGGCCACTACCGCTTCACCTGGACGGCGCGGCTGGCCTTCACGTACGCGCCCGCGGCGGCCGAGGCGGACGTGGACGTGCTGCTGTCGGTGCCCATGTTCCTGCGCCTCTACCTGCTGGGCCGCGTCATGCTGCTGCACAGCAAGATCTTCACGGACGCCTCGTCCCGCAGCATCGGGGCGCTCAACAAGATCACCTTCAACACGCGCTTCGTCATGAAGACGCTCATGACCATCTGCCCCGGCACCGTGCTGCTCGTCTTCAGCATCTCCTCCTGGATCATCGCTGCCTGGACCGTGCGCGTCTGCGAGAGGTGTGTCCTGACCCCCAGCCCCTAACCCGGTGAGCCCCAGGCCCACCCATGACTTCAGTGGCTCAGAGCTCCCTCAGCCGTCGCTTCTGTCCCCCTGATCCCAGTGAGCCCCAGGCCCACCCATGATCTCGGGTGCCCAGGGCTTCCCTAGCAATCACTCCTGACTCTGACCTGGACGCTGATGACCCCAGGCCCTCCATGACTTCCGTGACCCAAGGCTCCTCCCGCCAGCTCTTTCATCCCCTTGATCTCCCCTCCCCGCCTCTTCCAGTTCCTGGCCTCAGTGACTGTCCATAACCCTGGGACTCCAGCCTTGTGTCCCCAACCACCCCTGACGCACACCCCTCTGCGGCCCCAGCGCCCTTCCTCCCACTTTCCTCCAGGGGGACTCATGCTCCTCTTTCTCCCAGCCCCTCTACTCTGCGGGCAGCTGGCCTCTGACCTCTGGCCCAGGCAGTGGAGGCAGCAGGCACAGGGATGCCCGCCATCTGCCTGTCTCCACCCCAGTGTAACTTGCTCTCCTTCTCCCCTCTGCCTGCCCCGCTGGACTGTAGGGGAAACATGTGAGTCCCAGCTTTGGCCAAGCTGTGTGCGCAGAGCTGCTGCCACCATGCTGCCCGTGAGGAATTTAAGATTAGCTGCCGAGAGGGGAGGGCATGGGGAGGGGAGGCAGGGTGGCCAGGCTGGCAGGAGCCCGCGGGGGTGGGGAGAGTCCATCCCTGGAGGGCGGGGGGTGGGGGCTCGAGGCAGAGGGGCAGGTAGGATTGAGTCAGGCTCAGGACAGTGGACAGTGGGAGGCAGGCCATTCTCAGCTTCTGTCCACTTGGGGTCCTTGGGGGCTTTGTCCAAGGTGAGGGGAGGAAGAAGGGCTGAGCTCTAGCATCTTGTTTGGGCAGCTGACCCAGGGATCTGAGTCTGGGGTGAAGGAAAACTGGCCCAGCCTTTAGGACCCCTACTTGGGTTTTGTTCTCAACCCAAGTTACAGATGGGGAAACTGAGGCTCTCAGGGGCAAAGGGACATTTCTAAGAGCCTGTTTCTGGTTGTCTCCCAACCCCCAGGATTCAGGGAGGGAGGGGCTCTGCTGGGCCTCTCAGGGCGGAGGGACACCTTGTCCAGGAGGGGTCTCCTGCCTCGTGCCTGGTTGCGGAAGGCTCTGGAGGGGCCTGTTAGGTGGTGCTATGATTGGGCTTCCTGGGGGAGGGGTCCCTGGGCTGGACTTGCCCCCCAGGACCTCAGTCCTCAGTCTTCAAGCCCCCCTCCTTGTCATAAAGGCTTACCATTTGGGGGTCACACGGGGCCTCCTTGGACCCCTGATAGCCCCCAATGTCAGTTCCCACAGCCTGTTCCCCACCCTTCAGGGCAGGCTCAGGATCAAGGTCTGGGGAATGAGAGAGGGGCGTCCCTCCTCAGGCATCCCTGAGGTCCAGGCTGGATCATTTCAGGGGTGCCCAGGTGGGGGTGGGGAAGGGGCAGGGTGGGGGGCAGCCAATCCTAAACTCTGAGCCCAGATTGCCGCTTGAAACCCCCTCGCCTGCCTCCCTCTGCCCCGCAGCTCTGCCCCGCCCCCCCTCCCCTCCCGCATGCCCCCTCCCTGGTCCTGGGGCTTCTGCAGCACCCACCATGGCTGGAGAGCCCCCCTCCTGCCTCCTGAGTTGGGGGTGCTGGTGCCCCCAGAGTTGGAGGTTGAGGCAGCTTGGGGTTCAGGTACCTCAGTGAAAGAGGGGGGTCAGTTTCTGTCCCCTGCACCCGGCAAGCAGCATGGGAGCCCCCCAGTGGGGCGGAGACTCCCAAACACCAGACCTGCTGTGATGGCCTCCATCCCTCCCGCTCCCACTGGGGTTTCCCTTCCATCTCCTCCCCACCTTGAACCCCGGGCCCAGCCCCTGCCCACCGCAGTGAGGGGCCCACCTCCTCTGTGCCACCATGGTTGGTCTCTTACCTTGAACCCTTTCCGTGGAGGTCTTTGCCCGCTGGCGGGGGTTTCAGGTGGCCTGAGGCCTGCTGAGGAGGGGGTTAGTTGGAAAGGGCTCCCCAAGCTGAAGGGGCCTTGCAGGCTGGGGGCTGGCCTAGAGCAGAACCTTGAGCTGCCCCCTGACCCAGAGAACCAGCCCCTCGGCCCCCAGCCTGGGCTGACACAGGTGGAACCTGTCCATAGTCTGTGTGGCCAGGGTCCCAGGCCAGGCTGTGATGGGGACAAAGCAGTGTGCTTTGCAAGGCCTTGGGGCCTGTGCCCCGCTTCCCTCCCCCCCCCACACATATCAAAAGTTTAGCCCCAGGCCTCTCCCCAGGGCTAAGTATGTTGTCCCCTCTCTCCTTACCCCCAGATCAACCCAGGACTGGGGTTGGGGTGACTGGTGCTGCCCTCCACATATCCCTCTTCACCCAAGTCCTGGAGCATGATTCTTCAACCCCCGTCTCCCCGACAGACCCCTCCCTCAGGGCCTGGCTGGCTAGGGAACTTCTTCCTGGTGTCTGATGTGAATCCTCACCTCCACTCCCTGCCGCTTCTGGTGCCCATGGCCACCCGTGTCCGCGCCTGTCTGTATGTCTGTCTATGGGAAAGGTATCCGGTGGACATGCGTGGACACATGTGGACGTACCCTCGCCTGGACCCTCTGCTCCGTGACCAGGGCTGGAGCAGCAGCTTTGGGGTTGGCGAAAGGGAGCCCGGGAGGAGGATTTGGGTGCCCTCTGTCCCGGAAGCACCCCCCCCAACCACGCCTTTATCATGGGAGCCCTCGGAGTGACTGGCTCCCTGATTCAAGGCGCTGCCCAGCGGGTGTGATGACGGAGGAGGGACCAGTGCGGGCTGACCAGCCCTCCCTACTCTCCCCAGGTACCACGATAAACAGGAAGTGACCAGCAACTTCCTGGGGGCCATGTGGCTCATCTCCATCACCTTCCTCTCCATTGGCTACGGAGACATGGTGCCACACACGTACTGCGGGAAAGGCGTGTGCCTGCTCACCGGCATCATGGTAAGGCCGGGCCCTTGGACATCCCTCCCCCCTCCCCCGACAGGGAGGTCACCGTCACAAGCTGTACCGCACAGACAGGCGTTTGTTCTTGCAGAAACATGACGCCATCCCCACCACCATTTCCTGTCCTCCTGCAGGAGGAAGGGCCGCCACAGAGGCTCCGCACAGCCCCCTTCTCCGAACACTCTGTCCCCGCTGCCACCAGCTCTTGAAACCTGAAGCCCAGTTGCTCTGTTCCCCTTCACTTCTCACTCCCTCCTGTCTGGATGCCGCCGCTGGGGGTCGGCGTCCTCCTGCCTCCCCACCAGGCCGCCCTCCTGGCCGAGCTGAGCGGCCCCTCCTGTGAAACGGCAGCGTGCACTTTGCTTATGTTATTTTGTGACAGTGGAAGTGGGGGGAGTAAAGCTCAGCCAATCCCTCCCCCTCTCCCAGCAAATGAACTTTCCAAACAAACAAACAAAACACTCAGATAAATGAGTTTAAATCCAGAAAACCCTCAGTGAAATGGAAAAGCCGTGTTCTCTTCTCTGGGATGCGGCTCCTTCCAGAAAACCAGTTTCATGTCCAGCCTATAGCTGACTCCCAGCCCTCGCCCCCAGTGCACGCGCGCGCGCGCACACACACACACACACACATGCACACACACACATACACACACGCGCGCGCGCACACGCGCACACACACACATATACACACACACATATACACATACACATATACACACACACGCACGCACACACACACACGCGGTCATGCTTGGGTCCCTTTTAGCTACTCTGTTAGCTCTCTCCTGTTCCATCTGTGCCCAGCGCGCCCCCTCCCGGTCACTGCTCACACACTCATCCCGGCCACTGTCTCACCAACCACGTGCTTCCCTGTTCTTGAACTTCAAGGTCTCCCAGCGGGGCTGCCTCTGAGCCCAGCTCTTTTGCTCAGTGTGGCCGCTGTGCTGTTGTGCAGAGCGGTCATCTGTTCTCTTTCCTTGCCGTGTAGTCCGCCACGTGCAGGTCCCCAGCCTGTTGCTTTGCCCCTAATCATAGGGCTTTTCCTGAGAACAGGCTCATGGGTCCTCCCAACGCCCTTGCCCTGATCAGGAACCCTCATCAGGGTTTCCTTGGCGGTACCTTGGTGCCCACCTCACCAAGCTGGGCATGGTGGCCAACCAGGAGAGTTTGACTGTGTCCCTGGCCCTTGTCCACTCCTCCCCATAAGTGTTTCCTCCCACCCCTGAGAAAAACTGAACTAGTGCCAGCCACATCCCCAGCCCCAGCCCTCAGGGCCCAAGCCCGGGTTTCTCCCTCCTCCACCCTGTACTCAGCAGCCGCAGGAGGAAGCAGCTGGCTGGTGAAGCACCAGGGACAGCCTCCAGCGCAGGCAGAGAACCAACTTCTGGCTCCATCTCCAGCCCCTGCCACCTACTTCCTGGTCACTTCTGAGGCTGATGACACCTCCTGAGTGTCCAAGGCTCCCTGGACCCCACTTCTCAGTGGCAGAACCTCCCGCTCCCCCACTTCCTTCCTCCTGTGTTGCCTTTTGCTGCTCCTCCCTTACCTACCCTTCCCTCCTCCTTGGCGCCTCACTCCTGCCCCCCGTCCCTCCCAGCAGCCCCCAGTGACCTCCTTTTCAGGCTGGGCTGCCACTGAGGGCATCCTGGGGAAAGTGGTGGCACCCACCAGGGAACCCACATGAGGAGGTATCCTTCCCCACTTCCCGCCTGCTGGGACCTGTGCATTGCCTCTTCCCTTCTGCAGATGCCCCACTGTGGGCAGCTGGCTGGCCCTCCCCTGACACGTCCCTTCTCGCTGTCAGCTGACCCTCGTTACCGATCAATAACCTGTTAGCCCAGTCTCTGTCCCCAATACCCAGACCCAAAGCCCTGACAGATTCTAAATCCTCCCACTTCCACGGTCATCGGCCCCAAACTTGCCTGCTGATCTTGCTGTTCCTCATCCCTTTCTTATCTCGGAGCCTCAGTTTCCCCCTCTGCCCAACGGAGATACGAATGGAGTTGTTGGGATAAAATGAGCTGATCCGTGGGACACGCTCCCCTGACATTTGACGGATAAAGCACATGGGGTCGGGCGTCAGTGAACTCTGTGCCAACACTGCAGGCGGGAAGGGCAAAGTCAAAGGTGGGATCAGGACAGGCTTCCTGGAGGAGGGAGCGTGTCCTGCTTTGGCCTGGGAGCCACATAAAGCAGGATGCTGATGTGCTCCCACCCTCCTCACGCAGGGGGCGGGCTGCACAGCGCTCGTGGTGGCGGTGGTGGCCCGGAAGCTGGAGCTCACCAAGGCAGAGAAACACGTGCACAACTTCATGATGGACACACAGCTCACCAAGCGGGTAAGGGTGCCAGCCCCTCACGGCCGCCTCTGCTGACCATCAAGGGCAGACCCTCCCCGCCTTCTGCCCATTGCAGGCTCACCCATGTGCCCACAGGTCACCACCCTGCCCTGTGCTGCCCACACCGCACTGGGCTCTGCCGTGTGTGAGAACGCCCGTGAGCTGTGCACAGACGTGGTGAAGGCCACAGGCGTCCACCTGTGTGCCCAGTCACAGCCCCGCCGCGGGCCAGGCAGTGAGAGGCAGGAACGATGGGACCAAGCAGCCAAGTGCAACTTACCAGCTGACCTTGGGAGGTTGACCTCACCGTGCCTCGGTTTCCCCAGTGTGAAATGGGGAACTGCTCTTTCTCTGGCCCCAGGTGAAAAATGCCGCTGCTAACGTTCTCAGGGAGACGTGGCTCATCTACAAACACACCAGGCTGGTGAAGAAGCCAGACTACGCCCGGGTTCGGAAACACCAGCGTAAGTTCCTCCAAGCCATCCATCAGTAAGTCCAGCACCTTTCCCACTCACGTTTCTGTGTCCGCCTGGGGCGGAGGCAGCGTGACACCCCCACGGGAAGAGGCCGAGGGCCAGGCCAGACAGCCCAGCCCTCCTATGCTAGGTGGTCAGTTGATTGGGGCCAGCAGCTTCTGTTGGATGGGGTAGTGGGGATGGCCAGAGGGAGATATATGATGGGCCCAGCATTCGTCCAGGGAAATCACCTTTGATAAGGCATGCAGTCCATCCAACATAAATGGCAAGAAGCACATTTTATTCCCTGGGATAGCCCAAATGATTGTACCCCTTAGACACTGAAGCAATGTCCCCTTTTGCTTTGGCTGGCAGGAAGCTCAGAATCTGTGGCCTGATCTATAAGCTCGTGTGGAATAATTAGAAATTACTTAATTTCCTCTTTTGTCCCTTTGTCCTGAGAATTACTTATTCAAGTAGTTCTCATCCTTGGCTGCTCGTTCGAGTCACTCAGCTGGCTTTTAAAAATCCTACAGGCCACACCCAACACCATTACACCACAGTCTGGGATTAGCCTGGGCTTAAGCTTAAATTCCTCAGGTGAGTCAGATGTGCCGCCAGAGTTGGCAGCTTTTCCTGTAACGGGCCGGATAGTAAACATTCCCCGCGCCGTGGGCCAGGTCGTCTGTCTCTGCTTGGCTCTGCTGTGGTGACAGGAAGGCAGTGGAGATGAGTGGGTGTGTCTGTGCGCCAGGTTGTTTTCCAAACAGGCATCCGCCAGGTTTGGCTCACAGGACATGAAATCTCACAGGATATGAAATGCCAGTTACTGTCCACTAAAAATATCATATGAGCTGCATGTATAATTTCACATTTCTTAGTAGCCACATTTTTTTTAAAAAGCAAAAGGAAGCAAGTAAAATAAAATTAATATATTTATTTAGTGTATCCAAATTATTATTATTTTAACATATGATTAAGATTTAAAAAATCATTGAGATACTTTATAAAGTTTTTTGTACTAAATCTTCAAAGTCCATTGCATATCTTACACTTACAGCTTGTTTTTATTCGGACTAACCACATTTCAAGGGCCACATATAGGGTGCATGAGACAGCACCCTGTCCAGAATTTACACAGCTCCGAATTCTGTGGGGTTGAGTCACGTGGCACCCGATTTAAAAGAGTAAAAACACGTTCTTAGGCACTTTTCAGAATGAGTCTCTCTGAAGAGAGTTCCCGAGTCTCAGATCACGAGAAAACCCATTCACAAGTGGCTTCTCCTCGGTGCCCGAGAGGGCTCCTGCCCCCAGAACTCACAGGCCAGACTCAGGGGCTGATGACTTAGAGTGAGGTGAACAGAGTGAGGGTCTGAGCTAGTGCAGCAGGAAGGCAACCGACTCAGCCATAACCAAGAGGCCGCCCAGGGGACACCAGTGTGAGTGGTGGGGTGGGGAGGTGGATAGAGCAGGGAGCCCAGGTGCGGCTGGGGCAGCCCAGAGCCGGGGCGTCCAGAGGTAAAGGAGAATGACCACTTACCAGGGAGAGGCCAGGCCATGGGAGAAGAGGCTCACCAGCTGGGCTTTAATGGTTTAATTCTGTTCAATCATGTTTACCTCTTTTTTAGAAACAGCTTTATTGGGGTACAATTGACATAGTCAACTGCACATACTTAAAGTGTACAGTTCGATGAGTGTTAACATGTATTCACACCCATGAAACTATCATCACAGTGAAGATAATGAACAGATCCATCCCCCCAAAAGTTTCCTTATGCTGCTTACCATCCTTGTCTTTTAACTGGAGAGTTTAGTTCCTTTACATGTATTGTGTTTGCTGTTATAACTGGGTTGCTTCCTAATGATAATGATCCCCACTCCCCAGGACTTCGGGAGGTCTAAATGAGACGATTCGCAGAAATGCCTGGCAGGGTCCCCAGCACAGAGCAACCTCTTGGTAGCACATAGCGTCCACCTCGCCCCCAGCCCCTGCTCTCTGCCTCTGCTTCCACCACCATCTGAACACCCGGGAGAGGAGCTGGTATCCATTGTCTTCACTGTGACCAGGTGTTAGTCCTGCCTCCTCACAAGACTTTGAGACCCTGGAGGACAGGGACCTCCCCTTGCTGACTCTCCCATAGTTGTTAGCTGACCACTGGTTCCCAATCCGGTCTCTCCCACCGAACAGTGGGGCCTGGACAGGTGACTACACTACTCCAAGTACCTTATGTGTAAAGCGGAGATGATGGTGATGTGCCTCTTTCCCAGGAGGGTGATACCGATCGAACGCAGTCCGGTGACCGGATGGCTCACCTGGGCCTGACTGCCACACAATGTTTTCTAAATATAGGAACTGGAATTGTTGTTACTTCCACCCTCGATCTGGTCGTTTTGTCATTCCACAAGCATTTCCTGCACCAGCCGGAGTGGGGGACAGTAGATGTGGCCCCGCCCTGGATCTTGCCCTATGGGATGTTCCAGAAAGTTCTTTGGGGAAAGCAGGAGTATGAGAACTGAGGAGAGCCAGGTCTGGGGAGAAGGCACCTGCTCTGTGAATGATCTGTGACCATCTCTTCTCGGGCAGGACTGTTGCCCTCACCTTTAGACCCTCTGCACCCCCACCCCCCACCAAAACCAGTAGCCCCGTAAGAACAGATGATGAAGTCAAGCAAGTGTGCACTAGGGCCTGAGGGTGGATAAGACCTGAGCCGGAAGCTGAGGGGCAGGCTGCACACCAGGGAGTGCCCACAGCTTGAGGAAGGCAAGGCGGTGGGCACGAGCACGCGCCAGGGAAACGGGGTCTGCTCTGCACACGTGAGGCAGCCGGGCACGTCCTTGAGCTGGAGAGGCCCCCGAAGGGAGCGCTGTGTGCAAAGCCAGAGGAAAGGAAGAGGTGGTCTCGGACGAGACAGAGTGGGGAGTGTGCGTGTCTCCGTGGCTGTAATAAGTGGGTGGTTTGAAGCGGCAGAATTTATGATCACTGTCCCGAAGGCCAGAAGACCAAAATCCAGGTGTCAGCAGGGCCCTGTTCCCTCTGAAGGTGCCAGGGAGGATCTGTTCCAGGGCTCTCTCCTGGCTTCTGGCAGCGTCCGGCGCTCTGAGCTGACAGAGGCATCGCTCCAGTGGTCATTGTCATGAGCTGTTCTTCCTGCGTCTTCATACTGTCCTCCATCTGTGCGTGTCTGTGTACAGACTCCGCCTTTTGTATAAAGACACCAATCATTGGGTTAGGGTTCCCCCCAGTGACTTATCTTCACCTGGTGAAACCAGGTCACATACTGAGGTCCTAGGGGTTAGGATTTCAATATATCTTTTGTGGGGAACACCATTCAACCCATATGACAGAAAGGTTATAGAGAAGCCAAGAATGACTCCCCAGGGAAGGCACGTCAGGGCTCCTCGGCAGCCTTCTGGGGCCGTCTGTATTCACCTCCGTTTCTCCAGGCTGATGGCTGGGTCTGGGGGGCCCGGCAGTATTCAGCATGGTGGGCCCTGAGGGGCCTCCCCATGAGTCCATTGCATGTGGGCACACGGGCTGAGTTTGAACCAGTGAAGAAGAGAGTCTTACCTGGAACCATTTTCCTGGCCAGTTTAACTACAGAGGCATGGAGAGGAAGGGCGAGGACACACAGGCCCATGCCCCACGCCTCGGGCAGCTATTGGAGTCCAGGGGCATAGAGGCTGACCAGATCCTGCCAGGGTGTTACCAGCCATTGGCCTTGCCACTATGAGCCTCAGTTTCCCCCTTAGGAAACATCATGGGTATAGTTTCCTGGACTAAAAGCCACCTCTAGGGCCAGGTGCCTGGCACCGGTTGGCAGACGGCAGAGTTGCAGAGCGAGGGCAGCTGCATTTGTCCTGGCCGGGGCTGGGTGGATACTGCTCGGGGGAGGGGGCAGAGGACAGGTGCATCTCTGGGGGGCTGGCACTGCCCTCTCAGAAGCTGAGCCCCTCTGCAGAGCAAGGGCAACAGCCCCTCGGGTCCAGGGGTCAGCATGTGGGAGGATGGCAGCATTGGGCATGAGCTGCCCAGCAAGTGCTGAGATTAAAATTGCCCTGTGATTTCTCTCTGCTCCACCGGGTCCTGCCAGAGCTCAGAAGTAAGTCTCTCCCTGAGGGTCAGGGGTGCATGGTGGTCATGGGTCAGGGTGCATCCCGGGGCAGCTCCTGGAGGCGGCCAGGGCTTGTGTCCACCCTGCAGACCAGTGCAGGCTTTACCGAGACATCCTGCCTCGGGCCCTGTGGACATAGCCAGACAGTAGTCACTTGAGTGGTGGCTGAGCTGCCTCCCAGGCCCTGCTGCCCCCTACATGTGGGGAGGGAGTGGGCTGCAGGGGGCCAGGCCCCAACCCCCACCTCATCTCCCCACTGCATGTCCCACAGGGCAACCCTGGGTGGGGCAAGTGCATGAAGGACTCCCCCATCCCCCCGACAAATGCATCCTCCACACAACCCCACTTACCCACCTGTCCCCAGGCTCCGGAGTGTGAAGATTGAGCAGGGAAAGCTGAACGACCAGGCCAACACACTCGCAGAGCTGGCCAAGGTGAGCAAGGTGGGGCCAGGTGGGATGGCTCCCTGGGCCGGTCCGGGCTGGTTGGGTCTCTGGGGAGAAAAGGGGGCATTTCCGTAAAGGACAGGGCACAGCTCCTGCCGAGGGAGGGACAGCACCGGGGTTCTCAGGGCAGGCAGGTGACACCGGCAAGGGATGCAGGGCAGCAAGAGCCACCAGGGAACACCAGCCCTGTCTGCAAGGGTCCATCGTGACCAGAGGCTCTGACTGTGAGAGGAACTCCGGGAATCTACATCTGTAAAAGCTACTTTTCACATTGGCAGTAGTTTCATTTTTTAAAAATATACTTTTATTGATTTCAGAAAGGAAGGGAGAGGGAGAGAGATAGAAACATCAATGATGAGAGAGAATCATGGATCGGCTGCCTCCTGCATGCCCCCTACTGGGATCGAGCCCGCAACCTGGGCATGTGCCCTGACTGGGAATCAGACTGTGACCTCCTGGTTCATAGGTTGATGCTCAACCACTGAGCCAAGCCGGCAGGGCTAGTGTTATTATTTTTTTTAATTAATGTATAAGAAAATAGTATATATGGGCAAAATTGATGATGTGGTACTTTTGCTGCGGATATAAATTCAACTAATAGCACCAACAGGAAGCTCAACGCCTTTTAGGAAATTAAAGTTGATTCCACAAGCTCAGTAAGATCAGTTTGCGTCATAAATGGATCTATTTGTTGGTTCAAACATCAAGTCCTACCCTCCTCCTGCTTTTCTCTTAGAATGTGTTCACACGATTCAGAACTTGCTCCTGACGATGCTGCATACTTCATAAATAGTTCATGTGTGAGCTTAGCCTATTGGTCCCACTCCCTAGTCAATTATCAGTTAGGGGTTACTTTAATGTTATCTTTAGAAGATGTTAAGTCCTATTCTATTTCACTTCTTATGCCCAGCTCATTGTGGACTCGCTCTCTTCCTCATTTCAAGAGATTGCAAAGTAATTTAATATTAACCTACATAAAATGAACTTGGAAGGGAACATTACAGAGGAAAAAAATTCTAGAACCCTGAAGAAATAGCTCAGCCCTGCTGGCGTGGCTCAGCGAGTGGTTGAGCGTGGACCTATGAGCAGGAGGTCACGGTTGCATTCCCATCAGGCACATGACCGATGGCAAGCTTGATCCCCAGCAGGGGATGTGCAGGAGGCAGCAGATCGATGATTCTCATCATTGGTGTTTCTGCCTCTCTCTCCCTCTCCTTCCTCGCTCTGAAATCAATAAAAACATGTTTTAAAAATAAATAAATCAATTGCTAGCAGAAACTAGAACATAACCCTAAGAGAATATAAAAATCATTGGCCAACTAATTTGATGTCATATGAGATTATAGCTATAAATATAAAATGCCTTGGAAAAACTCAGATACTAGGAATTATAATTTGAATTATCCATATTACACTTCTTTAGCACAAATTATTGGAATTTTAATTTTTAAATTATATAAACCTTGTAATCATGGTGGTATACTCTCAAAATACATTGTACAAAAGCTTCTTTGAATTCAGTCTTTAATTAGATTGGATTATATGGGTTTCTAATTTTTTTTAATTAAACAAGGTTAAAATGTTTTCCAATCAAATTTTTCTGCTTTCCTTTCCAAGGTTGCTAATTTAATTGGTATTTCTCTGGCAAAAATAAAATATATAGGGTGGCCCATAAAAATGTGTACACACTTTACAGCTAATAGCTCAACGGTGTTTCTTTCTTTTCAGATTTAACCCATTGGAATTAATTATTCAAAGTGTGTATACATTTTTGGGGACATCCTGTATATCCTAAATTTAAAACAATTTTGTTTAAATCTCAGAGAGGGCCAAAATGAACCACCCCAGTGTTGGATGCCTCCAGATATTACCGTCTGACCCTGGGGACTGTGGTTCCTGAGGCAGGCTGGGGTGAAGGTCAGGGGCCCTAGGAGGGGCTCCGAGGGAGGGGTTTGTCCTCCCCCAGGCGGTCAGCCTGCTGGGAACAGAACAAAGGGTGGAGGGTACGGAGGAGGGCAAAGGTGTGGAGTGGCTGGGAGAGTCTGCAGGTGTGTAATCGGTGCCTCATCCTATTTCTCTCCGGCGGAGCGAGGGGTTGGGGGTGCTTTCCCCCCTCGGCCGGACCTGCCCCTGCAGTCCTCCCCTCCAAAGCCTAGGAGGGGCGGAGGACTCCGGTTCCCGCCTGCGGGTCTGGTCACCGGGAGCTGGGGTGAGAGACGCAGGGCGATGTTGTAGCGCCACCTGGTGGCGAGAGTGGATCCTTCTGAACAGGAGCACTGGCCGGTGCTGGCTGCCCTGTGGGGAGCAGTAAAGGTGGTGGGGACACCTGTTGCCCATCACACAGCGATTATGGCTGTCGTGTTCCTGGGTCTGGGATTGGGTTAGACCCTCTGGATCCTCACCTCCCTCCAGACCCCTGTGCAACCCCTCATCTAATGTCTGTGTTATGTGGCAGTTCAATCCCTCAGGGCAGCTCTGGTCACATCCACCCTCCCCAGTACAGCCCTTGGCCTTTCCCAGGCCTGCTGGCCCCAGCTTGTCATTTAACTTGTCTGTCCCTCACCTATTCTCCCACCATTTCCTGGGATCTAGCAGGAGACCTGCAGGGCTGGGGATGTCCTCACAGTTGTAACTGTCTATGTGTGTGTCTGTCACTCCCTGTCTCACTCAGCCTCTTCTCTCCCACCTCTGTCTCTCACAGACGCAGAATGCCATGTACGACCTCATGTCCGAGCTGCACGCCCAGCACGAGGACCTTGAGGCCCGCCTGGCTGCCCTCGAAAGCCGCCTGGATGCGCTGGGCACCTCCCTGCAGGCCTTGCCTAGCCTCATCACCCAAGCCATACACCCACTTCCTCCACCCCTGCCTCCCCAGCCTGGCGCCCCAGACCAGGCAGCCCAGAGCTCCCCCTGCCGGTGGCCACCCGTGGCCCCTTCAGACTGCGGGTGATGGCCATGCCCACCACCGGACCCCACAATCTTGGCCATTGTGTGGCCGCCACCTCCACACCATCCAGGAAGGCCGGTCTAGTTGTGCCTCTTGGAGTATAAGGAGCCAGAGCTGAATTGGGCTGAGTGGCCAGGGGCCCGTCCCACCCAGACTGTCTGGACAGGGGTGGCTGCTGCCTGCTTCTCCCTGATTGGAGCTTAGGGAGCCCAGGGCTTCCTCTGGTTCCCTGGCCCCTAACTCTCCCCAGGCCCCCGGTGGGCTCAGAACAGCAGGGAGAGGGGTCCTTGCCAGTTCTTAATAAAGCAGGACCCATCCAGTGGCCGCCTGTTGTGTGTAGCTGGGGGACACTCGTAGTCACAATATGGGAGGTGGACACCTGGTCTGGGGTCCCAGAATGGATATGGGAGTTAAGGTGAGCCAATCTCCATCATATCCTAGCCTGGTAGCCTCCTGAGCCCGAGCCTGAGGACAGCTGCACCAATCCCCCCTGGCACTGGTAGAGGGGACTGCAGAGGATGTGGCCCCGCCCCCACAGGAGGCATTGGAGAGTCAGGCATCCTTCCCTCTGACCAGCTGGCTTTGCTGGAGCACCCACTGTGGGCCAGGTGCCAAGGAAGCACAGTCCAATAAGGGAGTTGACACGGGTGAGGAGGGCTATTCGGTCTTCATTGGACATGTATTGAGCACCTGCTGTATTCAGGGAATGTGAGATAAATGATCACACTGACTCTTTACCAGAACCTGACCAGGGTGGGATAGGGAAACCAAGCTGCCTGGAGCTACAAAGTGAGGAGTGGTGAGCCAGGGCTCACACTTGGGGACCCACTGGCCACCATGAAGAACCCAGACTTGGGGGAGGACACTTCGTGGGGAGGGGGGGGCTGGTGTGAGTTGGGGAAGGTGTGGTGCAATTGTGGGGTTAAAGTGGCCCATTTGGGGTGGGTGGGAAGGGAAGGTTCTGGACAGAAGTAGAATCAGAACGATCCCTCCAGGCCTTGGGCTCAGGGTGCTGGGGTCAGGCAGGGGGCAGCAGGCACTAGGCAGATGCTGGGCCCTGAAGGGGGTAGAGAGGGAAACCTTGGCCCCTGCAGAGGCTAATCTGGGCCCAGCAGACAGCCCAGGCCCTGGCAGCCTCTGATAAGGCATTGGCACCTGGCTGGGGGAGATAGGTTGGGTGCAAGAGAGAAGGGTGTGGAGAGGTGCCAGTGGGCTGCTGTCAGACCTGGGTTCGAGTGGTGACTGCCGTCCCTGGGTACCTCTGGCAGTGGCTGCCCCTCTGGGGGCCTCTGTTTCCTTATCTGTGAAATCCAGTGAGGAGAAAAGGGTGCCCACCCTTGGGTGCAGCCAGTCTGATGGAGGAGCCACAGTAGACACCTGGCAGTCACAAACACAGAGATCAGAGCCATAAAGAAGTAAACACGGCCAGAGCATGACTAGGGGACTGGGAGGTGGATCTGGGGAGGGCGTTCCTAGTAACAGAACAGCCCGTGCAAAGGCCAAGAGGCAAGACGTGAGCTTGGTGTGTGGGGGGAACAACCAGTAGGTGACAGGGGCGAGAGGAGGTGACAGGGGGCTGGGGCAGCACCCAGGGCCAAAGGTGCCAGGTGGGGGACCTGTGAGACCACAAGGCACAGCTCGGGGGCTGCCCCACACATCCAGCCACATCCGCCCCCGCCCCGCCCGCCTCTGACTCATCAGCGCCCACCCTGCAAAAACCGGGCCCGCCCCGCGCGGGGGGGGGGAGCAAAGTCAACAACGCGGGCACACGGGCAGCACGTCCCGGCGGGCCCCGGTGCGTCACGGGCGCGGGCGGGGAGAACCAGGAAGTCAGCCCGGGGCCCGTGGCAACTGCACAAGTTGGCAGAAGCGGGAGAAAGCGCGCGGGCGCCCGGGGCGGCAGGGACCAGGCTGAGACCCGGAAGACCCGCGGTGCACCTCGTGGCCGCGCGCCCCGGCCGTGCCCCTCGCCAGGTGCGCTGTCCCCGCTGCGCGCCCAGGCCCTCGCCATGCGCCTCTGGGGCGTCCGCAGGTTCGCGCTGGAGCTGGAGCGGGGCGGCGCTTACCGTGGCGGGGAGCTGCTGTGCGGCCGGGTGCTGCTGGAGGCGGCGGCGCCGCTGCGGGTGCGAGCGCTCGAGGTGGCCGCTCGCGGCGGGGCGACCACGCACTGGCTCCAGGGCCGAAGCGTGGGCATCAACGCGGTTTCCAGCGACTTCACGGCCGTCGAGACATACCTGCGGCGGCGGCAGCTGCTGCTCCGAGGTGAGCCGCTCACCCTCCCACTCCATAGCCAGGATCCCCTCAGCACCCTCTCCCCAGTGTCTCCACTCTCCCACTGGGACATTCACCCACCGACCCCCTCCAAAACCCTCTTTGCTGCCCTCCTTCCTCTTCTCTCCCTCCCCCCGCCCAGTGTCTGGGCACCCACCTTCCAGAGCACAGACGCCCTCGATTTAGAGGCTGTGGTGTGTGGTGGGGGCCTCTGTCTGGGGGAATACCTGGCTGGGGCAAGGAGATCCTTCTCTCTGCACCCCAGGACCCCTGTTAGCCCCAAGCCTGGGATCCCTGATTCCAACGAAGGCCACTGTGTCACTCAGCCAGTGCCCCCTCCCAAAGTTTAGCCCACAGTGTTTGCTGGGGCGAGTTCTTCCCTGGGTTGGAGTTCTGGTGGCTTTGCAGGTGAGGGGAAGGAGACTTGGGGTGAGGTCAGATTAGGCTGGGAGTCTCACCCTGGCAAACCTCAGCCCCCCTCTCTCAGGCCCAATGGCCGGCCAGGAGCAGAACAGGGGCCACAGAAAGGGCTTTGGGGGGCATGGGCCTCTTTGGGTGACCCTTCCATCCCCTCCCTATACCCATCTGTAAAATATGCAGGGCAGGAGGCAGCTCAGACCTGGCCTTGCGGCCTGGTCCAACAGCCCCCAGGTTTGGGGGACTCTGGCCTGACCGGCGGTGGAAACTGAGGCTAGCAGGCGTGGGGTGTGGCCGGAAGGGGCCCCAGAGGAACTTCCTTTCTCCTGCAGCTCAAGCCAAATTGGGGCTGCTCTCACCCTACAGTCCCCTTGGTCACACTCACAGGTGGCTTCTTCAAGACACTGGAGAGGTGAAGCTTTCCTCATCTGCTGTCTGACCCTGCCCATCTCTGGGTGGGTGGGTGAATGTCCCACCTATAAAATGGACTGAGGGAAATGCTTGCTCACTATGAGCCTTCCTGTCCTGCCTGAGTCACCTCATCCTCCACCTCTTCCTGGCTTATGGTCCCCTGTCCTCTCTTGGCTCCACTTGGCCGTGACAGAAGGTTCCAACCCCTTCTTTCAGCCCCAGAGCCTCCTCCTCTAAGCAGACCCCAGACTGATCACTGAGGGGACAGCCTCTGCCCCACCCTTTGGGCCTGCTCTCACCACTATCGCGGGCTGACCCCGTCTGGTTACGGCCGTCTCCCACTGGGGGTGCGGGGGCCTTTGGGGTGCGGAGGCCTTTGGCGGGGGGGGGGGGGGGGGGCGTCCCAGCGTGGCCTGAGCCAGACTCAAAGGCATGGCCGAGGTAGGCATGGCTTCGGGCGGCAGCGCATCTCGCTGCCAGGAGAGGGCGCAGGTCCCCCGTAGATCGCGAGAAGGCAACTCGCGGCTTAAGAACTCCTACGGATGATTCTTCTCTCGGGAAACTGAGGCCCAGAGAAGGGTCATCCCCGCCCCGAGGTAACCTCGCAGCCCTGGACCCAGGGGTGCCTGGAGCTCCCCCTGCACTCGGCTCTGTCTGAGAGGGGACCAGGGCTGGAGGTGCCCAAAGCGGGCACAAGGGCTAGGCCTAAAAGTCTAGAAGGCATTTGCCCGGGGCTGGAATTGGGAAAAGAAATGTCGGCTGGGGCTTAAGTGCTTTGGCGCAACCGAGTGGCGGTGCGTTGGTGACCCGGGAACAAGGCTCTGGGAAGGGTCCAGGAGGGGCAACACTGGTTCGTGCACAGCCCTCTGAGAGGGGGGCTTCTTTTCTTCCGGCACTGCGCACGTGGGAACGCGGGCTCCAAGAGGTTGTCACCTGTTCGGGGTCATCCAGCTGAGCGGGGTTTGAATCAGAAGAGGAGGGTAGCAGGCACGGGGGGGTGGGGGGCGGGGGGGAAGGCCCCACCGACTTCCTCATCCCTCCCCATTGCACAGAGGGGGAAACTGAGGCCCGGGTGACCTAGGCTCTCAGCGCCCCGATCGGCGCCAGGCCATTGCACACCCCTCCAGCTCTGGCTGGACATGTCCCGGTCAGATCTACAAATAGTGGCGAGTTGATGATTAAGCCAAAGGACCGAATGGTCTTTCTGAGTGACCTCAGACCCAGGCCCCGCTTCCTGGCCTCAGTTTCCCCTCTCTACCCCCGGGATCCGCGAGAGGCCGAATCTGGTGTCCAGTGCTTCCGTTTCACCCCGGTGTCCACGAGGGTGGAGGGCTAGCGGACTGGGAGCCTGGGAGTTTGTTATTTTGCTCCACGCCCGGGCGGAGCCACGCCCCTCGCCGCGCCATTGGCGGCTCCATTCCGGGGCGGGGCAGGAGTCTCGCCCCCGCCCCGCCCTGCCATATAAGGGCGGCGCCAGCGAGGAACCCCCGGCTGGCTCAGTAAGTGCTCCCGCGCGGGCCGGGTGGGGTCGCGTCCTGAAGCTGTGGCCTCTGCACCTCGCTCCGCCGCGTCAGGGGTTCGAGGCCAGGGCCCACGTGCCTGCCTAGGGTTTGCATCCCCGGCGCGATGCTGTTCGACAAGGTGAAGGCATTCGTGGTGCAGCTGGACAACGCGAGCGCGGGCGCCGATCCCGTGTTCAGCGGCGGCCAGGCCGTAGCCGGCCGGGTGCTGCTGGAGCTGGCGGGCCCGGCGCGCGTGGGCGCCCTGAGGCTGCGCGCACGGGGCCGCGCTCGCGTGCACTGGAGCGAGTCACGCAGCTCCGGCTCCAGCACCGCGTACACGCAGAGTTACAGCGAGCGTGTGGAGGTCCTGAGCCACCGTGCCACGCTTCTCGGGCCAGGTACAATTAGGGACCCCCGCGTGGCGCAAGTGCTCGCGCCCTGCGAACCCCTCAGCCCCTGAGCCACCCCCTCTTGCTCCTACCTGCAGATACTGGAGAGACAACCACGTTGCCTGCTGGGCGCCACGAGTTCCCATTCAGCTTCCAGCTGCCTCCGTAAGTCATCTGGGGTGCCGGATTGGGGGGGAGTACCCCTCAGGTTTGGGGCTCCACTGCTTCGTATCTGGGGACCTATGAGCCCCAAGACTGTCTCCGCTGGGAAGCCCTCAGGAGTGTCTCTATGTCTCTCAAGCTTAAGTCCTTGGGAATCTGCAACCTGCTAGTCTCTGGATGGCCTCCCCCTGAAGCCCCTTCCTTCCACCCCAGGACACTGGTGACCTCATTCGAGGGCAAGCACGGCAGTGTCCGTTACTGCATCAAGGCCACCCTGCACCGGCCCTGGGTCCCGGCCCGCCGGGCAAAGAAGGTGTTTACTGTGATCGAGCCTGTGGACATCAACACCCCTACCCTGCTGGTGTGTGGCTGGCCGCCCCTGGGGAGGTGGGATGGTAGCCCAGAGGCTGGGCTGCCCAGTGACTCCAACTGGCTCCTCACCCCCTTCACAAACTGTCACGAAGTGCGGGTCACAGCTGGGTCCTGGCTGGGAGGGAAGCAGGCAAGGGAGTGTCTGTTGAGTCAGTGCCGCCGGTGCAAATGCCAGCTGCACCGATCTGCCTTGTGGCTCAGAGCGAGTGTCTCACCCTCTCTGTGAAATAGGGCACAGCCAGGGCACAAAATAATAATGGCTTGCTGAGCACTAATTGCATACTTGCTTGCTCGTTTCAATTTTAGGGTCATGAGCTGGGTCATGTTCCTAGATCCATTTCACAGATATTTCCTAGATTGTGGAAAAGAGACCAGGCAACTGGGCCCGGACTCAGGTCTTCCCTCCACTGGGGGTAGTGTGGAAGCCCCACACGGTGGCCCATTTATGTCTTTTTCCTCCGCCCCGTCAGGCCCCCCAAGCAGGAGCCCGGGAGAAGCTCGCCCGATCCTGGTACAGTAACCGCGGCCTCGTCTCCCTCTCGGCCAAGATCGACCGCAAGGGCTACACACCAGGTAGCAGGCGGCAGCAGCCCGACTGGGAGGAGGGCCAGTGTCTGGGCTGCAGGTGGGGAAACTGAGGCCCTGCCGCTTCCCATAACAGGTGAGGTGATCCCTGTGTTCGCTGAGATTGACAACAGCTCCACGCGCCCGGTGCTGCCGCGAGCAGTTGTGGTCCAGACACAGACCTTCATGGCGCGAGGCGCCCGCAAGCAGAAGCACGCGGTGGTGGCCAGTCTCTCGGGCGAGCCCGTGGGCCCAGGGCGGCGGGTGCTGTGGCAGGGCCGGGCGCTTCGGATCCCCCCGGTGGGGCCCTCCATCCTGCACTGCCGGGTGCTGCATGTGGACTACGCCCTCAAGGTGAGTGTCATAGGAGGTGGTGGTGGTGGGGGTTGCATCTGCTCTGTCCCCAGGTAGGGTCCCCCAAGGCTGGAGCTGGGACCCCTGAGTACAGGCAGGGCCTCCTTCTGCAGACGGCAGGTGCGAGAGGCTGCCTGGGCACCCTCCATTGCGGCTCCTTCCTCCAGGTCTGCGTGGACATTCCGGGCACATCGAAGCTGCTCCTGGAGCTGCCGCTGGTCATCGGCACTGTCCCCCTGCACCCTTTTGGCAGCCGCTCGTCCAGCGTGGGCAGCCATGCCAGCTTCCTGCTAGCCTGGGGGCTGGGGGCCCTGCCAGAGCAGCCTGAGGGTGAGTGCCCATCCTGGTGTCCCCCGGGGAGGGGTAGAGGTGCCAGGCCAACATGCTCTTCCCAACGTGAATGCCCCATCTGAATAGCACACAGTAATGATCACATTGACAACCACGGACGCCCCACGAATCCCCGGTCGAGGACACACAACCCCAGAACTGGCACAAGCAGGCTCCTGGCCACTGTCCTCAATTCCAGGGCTCCCTGCCCACCACCACCCTCACCCCCTTGCTCTCATTTCCAGCCCCTCCAGAGTACTCAGAGGTGGTGGCAGGTGACGTGGCAGCCGGGGGCCAGAGCCCCTTTCCTCTACCTCAGGACTCCGACATGAGCCTCGAAGGCCCCTTCTTCGCCTACATCCAGGAGTTCCGCTACCGCCCGCCACCCCTGTACTCTGAGGTGAGCTGGGGGATCCAGGAAGCCCCCACACCTTTCCGGGCCCTGGGAGCCGAGAGGGAGGTGGGAGACACAGGGCCTGAACCAGCCTTGAGCCCAGTCTGCTCTAGGGGTTGGAGACGGTCAGGGCAGGGCGGGGTGTTTCTCTGGTGCCCCCTGAGGCTTGATGGGTTTGTTTTCCTCAGGAGGATCCAAACCCCCCCTCTGAAGCCATGAGGCCACGCAGCATGACCTGCTGAGTGGGAGTGGACACCTCAGGGATGAGGTTGCACATGAGCTTCCAGCCTCCGTGGACATGGGGAGTGGCTGGCCCAGGAGAGACCCGCCTGACTGTGGTTGAAGTTTGGGAAATCAAGTCTTGGAATGGGGCAGGGCTGTTCACACAGGACAGAGGAAGAGCCAGCCTGGCATCTGACTGAGCTGGTCCTTGTACGGCATCAAATGGCTGGTGCAGGATCCGAGTGACTGTTCAAGCTGTCTGTGCTGGCCTGTGGACAGGGCTGGGCTCCCCAGGAGCCTCCAGTCTGGGAGAGACACAGCCGGGCACAGATACTTCCAGTCTAGTGGGACCAGAGGAAGGCCTGAGAGAGTCCAGGGAGAAATCAGGGAAGGCTTCCTGGAGGAAAGGGCATTTTAGCCGAAGCTTTGGCATATGAATAAGCTCAGGAGACAGGCAAGCAAGAGAGAGAAGTCAGACAAGGTCAAAGCCGAGTGAAGTTTCGAATCAGGCCCTGGGACAGAGGTCAGCCTGGGGTGACACAGCAGGGCCAGTGTGCTTCTGGAGACCCCTGTGTCCAGAGGGACAAAGCAGGAGGGAGTGGCTAAATAAGCCCCCAACTGCAGAATCCTGGCCCCGGCTGGGGCAGAGTCCCGGCCTGTGTCTCAGCATTCCTAAGCCTTAAATTGTTCTCTTTTGTACAATTATTTTTTTAAATAAAAGTGTTGGAAGGAAGAGACGAGGCTTGTTGGTTTCTCTTCCCCCAGCTGCTGAGGAAGCTGGGGTAGCCTTGACTACCGTCCTGATCGGATTCCAGGCCAAAGAGCGTTGAGGGGCCCATTGCCCAGAAGGGGAAACTGAGGCCCAGGGACACACAGGGAGGCTGAGCTCAGGTTGGAGCCAGACCCCCACAGCCCTCACCTCTCCCCTGGTGCGGTCCCAGGTGCTAGCAACGTGAACAGTGAAGGACAGGAAGCTTCTGTTCTCAGCAAATGGAGAGGAAGAGGCTGGGCTGGATGGGGTTCTGGGCTGCAGGAGGTCCTGACTCTCTGAGTCTGGGCTTTTTTCTTTCTTTCTTTTTTGAGATACAATTCTCATATCATAAAATGGACCATTTAAAAAATATTTTTATTGATTTCAGAGAAGAGGAAGGGAGAAGGAGAGAGAGAGAGAAACATCAATGAGGCAAGAGAATCATTGATCAGCTGCCTCCTGCACGCCAACTGGGCAACTGGGGATTGAGCCCGCAACCCAGGCATGTGCCCTGGACTGGAATCGAATCTGGGACCCTTCACTCCACTGAGCCAAACCAGGACATAAAATGAACCATTTTAGAGTAAACAATTCTTTAGTGTTTAGCGTATTCACAATATTGTGCAACCATCACCTCTATCTAGTTCTAGAACATTTCATCACCCCAGGTTGAGACCCCATCCCCTCTCCTACCCCCCGGCAACCACTAATCTGCTTTCTGTCTATACGTTTCCTGTTCTGGACATTTTATATCAGTGGGATCGCACACTGTGTGACCTCTGTGTCCGGCCTCTCTCCCTCAGCATGTTTTTGAGGTTCACCCACATTGTAGCGTGTCATTGCTTCACTCCTCATGGCTGAGCAATACTCCACGGTGTGTTCATTCGCCAGTTGATGGACATTTGAGTCATTTCCACGTTTGGCGCGTGTGACTAGGGCTTATGTGGACCAATGTGCACAGGGTTTGTTTGAACACTCACAAGGCGTTCGAAGGCAGCCCGCGTGGTGGGAGGTGGTCATTCTCCTGGGGTTGCAGGTGGGGAAAGTGAGTCCAAGGGAGTGAGGTGACTTGCCCAGGGTCCCCCATTAAGGGACTGAGGGAACCGCCACTCAAAACAGCCCCTGGAGCTTAGGAGGCCACACCCCACTTGCTCCTCCCGCAGAGCCAGCAGCTCAGGCTCTGCCTCAGATTCTGAGGTCCTGCCCCTTGGGCCAGGGCCCAGTTAAAGCCCTGGTCTGATCCTAGACTGTCCACCAGCCACCAGCCAGCCTAAGGGCCTAAGGCCGTGGAAATTAACTGGCCACTCGGGATGGTCATTGGTGGGGCTGAGGGGCAGGGATGGGTACATGGGGGTGGGGCGTGGGAACCTAGGGACAACACTGGGAGAGCTGGGTTGAACTTTTGCTGTGTGACTGTGGTCAGGGCACTTGCTTCTGAGCCTCAGTTTCTCCATCTGAGGCTCTGGGACACCTCCCCTCACAGCCCCCATCACCTCCTTCCTTGACCTGATTTGGGGTCTGATTTCCAGCGGCTCCTACTCCCGGGGTCCCCCCAGCAGCATCTGCTCTGGGCAGCGGGCCTGGCACCAATCTCGGAGGGTGCCAGACCTGAATGTCCTGAGACTGGGGCCGGGGGAGATCTTTCCACAGCAGAGGCGCCCAGACCCCAGAGTGGCAGCCTCTAGAGCAGTGGTTCTCAACCTTCCTAATGCCGCGGCCCTTTAATACAGTTCCTCATGTTGTGGTGACTCCCAATTTCATTGTTACAAACTGGACATAATTAAAGCGTAGTGATTAATCACAAAAACAATATGTAATTATGTATGTGTTTTCCGATGGTCTTAGGCGACCCCTATGAAAGGGGCGTTCGACACCCAAAGGGGTCGCGACCCACAGGTTGAGAACGGCTGCGCTAGAGGATGAGTTCCCTGTTGCCCAGGGAGTGCATGACGCAAGATCCCAGTTCCCAAACTGAGACGAGTCCCAGGTGTTTATTGCAACAGCAGATGTGGGTGCAGTTCTAAAAAAGGTTCTCCCAGCAGGCTCGGGAGGGCAAGTCACCCGTGTCCCCAGGAGTCCTGCATCTGCAGCTATGGGGAACCTGATCCTTAGAGGAGATGGATTTTCTGTTTCAGATCATTGATAACCAGGATGCAGCTGGCTCAGGCAGTCCAGAATCCAGGGAACTCCCTGAACACAGGGAGCGGCCCTTAGGGCATAGAGGAGGGTGGCCAAATCTTCTCCTAAAATATAATCCCACCTCTCCCCAGGCTCCTAAGACCTCCCACCTCTCTCCTCCCAGCTCCTTTTGCATCCCTGGCTGCTACTCCAACACCCGAAGCTGGTTCCCACCCCAGGGCCTTTGCACAGGTTCCTTCTGCTGCAGGCTCTTCCTTATGGCTGGCTCCTCTTTATACCCAGCCTCATCTTTTCAGGGACATGCCAACCTCTTGGCTGGTGTGGCCACACAGCCCCCCATCATTCCCTACCCCTGTTGCCTTCATAGCCCTCATCACTCTCTGAAATTCCTATTTAGATATTCACTTATTGGTCTGAACCTCAGAGGGCAGGGCTGGGTTGGATCTGTGTCCCTGGCTCCAGGACACGGCAGGCCTTGCTGACTGAGTGCCTGGAGGGGACTCCTTCCCTACTCTGGTGTAAACAGAGTTGCTGGTGGAGGTGGGGGTGTCACAGCCTTGCACTGGTTCCCAGGACCCCCAACTCAGACCTGGCACCCGTTCAGAGTCTGTCTTTGGCTCTCAGTGCTATCTCAGTCTCTGGCTCTGTCTCTTGCTCACTGTCTCTCTGTCTCTCTCAGTCTCTGACTCTCACTCTCTGTCTCTCTTGTCTCTGTGTCCCCCTACCTCTGTCCCTCACCCTCTCTGTCTCTCTCACTATCTCTCTAGCTCACCATCTCTCTCACGGTCACCATCGCTCTGTCTCTGTCGGTCTCTGACCCTTTCGCCATCTCTGTCCCCTGCTGTGGCCGGGCCAGGCCCAGGGCCCGGGGTGACAGGCAGGCAGAGCTTCCACGGCTTGTTTTCCACCCTCGCTGGCAGGGGGCCCAGCAGGCTGCTGTTCAGGAATCCTCCCGCCACCCTGCTCCAGCCACCAGACGCAGCCACCACTGGCCTGTCCTCCGCCACATTCTGTCCTGAACAGGCTGTGCTGAGGGTAGACAGGAGGGGGGACAATTTCCTGCTGGGCTCCAGTTACAGGACAGCCTGTCCTGGTGGCCCTGCTTCCCACCCAGGGATGCTCCCTGCTGCCTCCCCTCCCAGCTGTGGGCTTAGATCTTCCTGGATTGGGCCCCTCTGCCAGCTCATCCCCACCTCAGGGCCTTTGCTCAGCCCCACCTGTTGTGCCTTTTACCTGGAGCTTCCTCTCCCCAGATCTGCCCCGGACCTTCTCTCCTGCAGGCCTCAGGCCACACACCACCTCCTCAGCACACTCCTGGTGTCTAGGCCAGAGCACCCTGGGGTCCCCTACCCTGGCCTGGTGCGTTTTGCTTCCTGATCTTTTCCCTTCCCCAGGGTTACATAGCTGCAGAGTTGTTTGTTGTGGTGGTTTCTGTTGCCCCGGAGCCCTGCTATGTCCTTGCTCCAGGCACACAGAGTAGGTGTTCAGTGAATAGTTCAGAATTGATGTCACTTCCTCCCAAAGCTCAGCTCTGCTGAAGCTGCCCAGGCTCACTCGCTCACTCCCCATCCCCCTCAGCCTGCCTGACGGCGCACCCCTGCCTCTCCCTGCAGCCCCCTGCTGCTCCCTGCAGCCCCCTGCTGCTCCCTCCCCCACCCCCCTGCTGCTCCCTGCAGCCCCCTGCTGCTCCCTCCCCCACCCCCCTGCTGCTCCCTGCAGCCCCCTGCTGCTCCCTGCACCCCCATGCTGCCCCCTGCAGCCCCCTGCTGCTCCCTCCCCCACCCCCCTGCTGCCCCCTGCAGCCCCCTGCTGCTCCCTGCACCCCCATGCTGCCCCCTGCAGCCCTCTGCTGCTCCCTGCACCCCTGCACTGTTCCCTGCACCCAGTCTCCCTGCCCTCCAGCCTTTGCCCAGGGAATCCTCCACGAGATGCACCTTTTCCAGCAAGGGGCTGGGTCTCTGTCACTCAGGCCCCCAGGGCTCGCACACAGGACGGCCCTAATGCACACGCACGTGCAGAAGCACACACAAGCACGTGCACACGTAGACACTTGGAAACGGGCCAGTGAACAGGCACCAAGAATGCTAACATCTGTCCAAACAGGTACAACAGTAATGACCAGGCTCAGCCCAGCGCTGGGCGCCCGCAGCCCGGCTGAGGGCCTGAGGGTGTTCACATGCTGAGTCCCCACTCCAGTGGCCGTGGCCGTGGCCTCCTGGTATGGGGGAACAGGACGTGGATTGAATCTATGCCGGGTGCACGCAGACTTGTCTGCGCGGTCTCTGCCCTCCCTTTCCCTGGCCTGGAGTCTTCACCACTTTATGTTTCATGTCCAAGGAAGTCCAGGAAAGTCCCCACACAGCCTCAGGCTGGGCACGGGCCCAGGAGAATGGGTGACTCAGCAGGTGGCCATGGGTGCCTGCCACCCTGGGCAGCTGCCTGGGAGACTCACAGAGAAGAACAATGAAGGATGCGGGCCATAGGGTAAACAGGGCCCAGCCCCCAACAGCGGGTGGAGGAGGGGAGGACCCCTCTGTGCTCCAACACCTCAGCCCTGACGAGCTTGATTCACAGGTGGGGAAACTGAGGCACAGAGAACAGGTGATTTGCCCAAGGCCCACCAGCCAGGGTGGGGCAGGCAGGAACCTCCGAGTCTTGAGGGCATCTGCTCTCCCTGCCTGGCCTCAGTGAGCAAAAGGAGCCAAGTCCAGAGTGGACATGTGATCAAATCTGGCCAAATAGAGCCTTTTGTCACCACAGACGCGGGAATTGGTTCAGGGATGGGCATGTGACCCTGGGAGTACGAGGGCTCCCTGGAGGTGAGGATGGGCCTGGAGGTGAGGATGGGCCATCTTGCCACCATAGCAAGGACAGCGGGACAGAATCCCAAGGACATTGCGGTGGAATCCACAGATAACTCCAGCCCCATGGAGTCAGTGGAGTCATAGGGAAGGATGGGGACTGGTAGGTGCTGGGGCGGCTTCCGAGAGAGGAGGACATTGGAGTTGGGGCTTTGATGGATGAAGAGGAGTTCACCAGGGAGCTAGGCATGCTAGAGCCGATGGGCTGGAATACCGAGAGGGCAGGGCGTAGCAGCCCTGTTTGTTTATGCTCCTGGGCTGGTATTCCCCCACCGCAGCCCCGGAGTGTGTGACTGGTCTGTTTTGTTTGCAGCTGACGTTGGGTTAATGTTTGTGACGTAGGTGGCCCTTCTTTGGGGGTCAGATGGGTGAGATGGGCTGGGGGTGGTGAATACGGGGAGGGTGCATCCACCAGCAGGAAGGCCTGCAGCTGCTTGGAGCCTGGGAGCCACAGGACAGGCAGGAGGATGATTCCCTGTTTGTAAACCCTGACCCCAGGCCGGCAGGAGCTCCAGAGGAAGGAAGGTTAGAGCTCAGCGTCTGGACTCTGGGCTCCACCCCTTTCTTCCTGTGTGACCCTGGGCTAGTGGCAACACCCCTCTGAGCCCTAGTTTCCTCATCTGGAACCTGATCTCACTGTAGGACGGGGTCAATAGGGGTCAATAGTGGGCAGGAGAGGAGATAAGGTCTGTGGGGCTGGATGGGGGTGCTGAGACAGTGGGCCGGGCCCGGGCCGGGGGTGGGGGGAGGGATGGGGGGGGCCTCCAGGACATTCCATCAGCAGTTCTCAGCCTCTTTGAAAACAGGAAGCTAGCTCTCGAGGGAGCCCCCAGCAGCGCTTCCTGAGCTTCCTCATGATGTGGCAAGGGGGGGGAGGGGGGTGTCAGGCGGCCTGGAAAGAGGTAGTGCTAACAGGGTCCCCCCCTGTGTTTGTGTGTCGGCCTTGCCGGTGGAGCCATCCAGAGGTGTGTGCACATGTGTTATATGGACCTCACATGTGTGTTTACCATCTCGGCCGCCGTGGGAAGCAGACGTGCGTTGCTCTGTGCATGGCCAGTCTGGGTTTTGTGTTGGCAGGAGTGTCTGTCAGCAGTGGGTAGTGGTGTGTGCCGGCCACTACCGGCCTGTGCTGGCCTGGGTTGGTTTGTACTGCCCGGTGCTGGCAGATGGGAGCCCCCCCAGGTCTCTTTATCCCCAGGTCCACCCTGCTTCAGCTGCCAATGGTCACTCTAGATTCCATCTTTTCCCTGCTCCAAACCCACCATGGCTCCTCTTGGTCCCCAAGGCTCTGCATGGCCCCATCTCCTTTCCTTCCATTTGCCCATCTACCATTGCTTACCGGCCTCCAGCCCACTTGCCCCCTTGCTGTCCCTTGAAGCTCCCAAATAGGTTCTTGCCTCAGGGCATTTGCACCTGCTATGCCCACTGGCCAGGCTGCTCCTCCCCTCTCCCCTCCCCTTCTCTCCATCTCTCAGGCCTCAGAATAATGGCCTTGCATGACTCACCCCCTCATGATTCTCAACCGCCCCTGCCCCACCCCCCGTCTGGACCACAGGCCCCAGCTTTGACTCCGTCTGCATCCTAAGATGGGTGGAGCCTCCGTTTATTCTTCTGTAAACCGGGACCAATCTTGGTGTGGCCTCACTTGCCCAGAGTCACCCAGAAAGTGGAAAAGCCTGGATTCAAACCTGGGCTGGTCTGATCTCAGAGCCTTGACCTTGTCCAAGTGGGAGAAACACTGTGGGTCAGGGACGGTCTGGGGTCCCTCAGCCATGGAGGCCAGATGAGGCCAAACTGGAGCCTCCTACACGTTCCTGGATGCCTTTTATCTTGCTGGCAAACTTCTATTCATCCTTCAAAACCTCACCTCTAATACCCCCCTTTCTCTGACCCAGTCCTGACCCCAGGGGCTGAGGGCATCTGTGTCTGGCTGCCAGGGCTGAGGCCTCTCAGGAGTCCAACAACACCCAGCCAGAAACATGAGACCATGTTTTCCACGCGCAGACTTTCTGGACCTGGCCCCGGTGCCCCTGCCAGGCTTAACCCCAGGCGGTGCCTCCTGCTGGCGTATCACCCGCCGGCCCTGCCAAGCTCTGTGGTTGAGAAGGGCAGGCAAGACAGTCCACTTGACCCAGAGGCCCGTGTGTTTGGGGGAACTTTCCTGCTCAGGCCAGTGGCCCTTCTGGCCTCGGCTCACGCCAGCCCCACACCAGGCTGGTTCACCGGTGGAACGGACCAGACATATTCTAAGGCCCAGGCAGTGCCATGGAAGCTTTTTGCTGGTGTCTCAGTGCCCCAACCCAGGGCAGCCCCAGGGACTGTGAAACGAGGCTCAGACCCCTTATACACCCTCCGCAGCCCCCACAGCCGCCATCACAACAGGTTCAGTCCTACCTCAGGGCCTTTGCACATGCTGTTCCTTCTGCCCAGACAGCCCTTCCTTCACTCCCCACAAGCCCTCACCTTCTCCTGTTTCAGGTCCAAGTCCAAACGTCCCCTCCTCAGAGGCCCGTCAGCCTCCCCGACCAAAGCTGCCCCAGTTTCTCTGTCAGCTCCTCCCTGGGCTTCTAGAATTCATAACTAGAATAGATTGCTGGGTCCACTGCTGCCCTCTGCCTCCCTCTGTAAAGGGTGCCCTGAGGGCAGAGCCACAGTGAGAGCGCAATGAACGCACCACAACAAATGAGATGGCAAGAACCTAGAGCATGTCCCCCAAGGGAGGGGATCCCTGCCTCACCCCTGGCCCCCAAATCCTTGCTGCCTCCCTCCCCCGGAGCCTGCTTGGTGTTTGGGGTAGTGGTGGGGGAACAGGCGGCCCCACGCGTTGTCCGGGCACCGGCCTCTCCCATGAAACCCTCCCCTCACAGTCTGGAGCCCTGTTCCCCGCAGACTCAGGCCAAGAGAGGCCCCTATTCTGGCCCCTCCCCCGCCGCATGGATGGACGTCCAAGGTCACAGGTCCCGTCCCCGTGTTCATGCTCTGCTCCCACCCCAGACGGAGCTCCCCATCTCCCTTGGGAGAAGGTCCAGCTCTTGAGCTCAGAGTCCCTGGTCCTGCCCTAGAGGCGGGAGCCGTCCTTTCTCCTGGGCCTGATTGACTCCCGTCAGAGGCCGAACCTTCACTGCACCGTGCAGGTCAGCATGTCGGGCTGGATGTGACTCTTGCCATGTCCAGGGACTCGCTGTCTGCACCGTGTATGACACCAGGGACCACTGACCCCTAACAGGACCCTGAACGCAGTACGGGGGCCCGGGGCTGCCCAGGAACTTAGAACAGGAATCAGCAGCTTTTTCTATAAATCGCCAGATGAGTAGCACTTGAGGCTTTGCTGGCCGTGCTGTCTCTGACTGCAACTATTCCACTCTGCCCGCTCGCAAGCAGCCCTGAACAACACCCAAGTGAGGGGCCATGGCTGGATTTCAATAAAGCTTTATTTGTGGCCCTGGCTGGCTTTACTCAAGGGTTAGAGCAGTGGTTCTCAACCTTCCTAATGCCGCGACCCTGTCATACAGTTCCTCATGTTGTGGTGACCCCCAACCATAACATTATTTTCATTGCTACTTCATAACTGTAATTTTGCTGCTGTGATGAATCGTCATGTAAATATCTGATATGCAGGATGTATTTTCATGGTTACAAATTGAACATAATTAAAGCATAGTGATTTATCACAAAAACAATATGTAATTATATATGTGTTTTCCGATGGTCTTAGGCGAACCCTGTTTGACCCCCAAAGGGGTCGTGACCCACAGGTTGAGAACCGCTGGGTTAGAGCGTCGGTCCGAGGACCGAAAGGTCGCAGGTTTGATTCCGGGTCAAGGGCACATACCTCAGTTGCAGGTTCAATTCCTGGCCCCCAGTTGGGGCGAGAGCAGGAGGCAACCAATCGATGTGTCTCTCTCTCCTCCCCCCACCCCCTTTCACTCTCGTGGGGGGAAAAAATATCTTCACTCCTGGGGTGAGAATTTTTTTAAAAATAATTTTTAAAAAACTTTACTTGTGGACGCTGAGCTTTGAATGTCATATGGTTTTGATATCTCACAATACATTGTCTTTTGGTCTGAAATGGTGTGAACGCCATTTCTGGGTCATGAGCGGAGCTGTAGTTGGCCAGCCCCTGGGTGAGGTATCAAAGTATCAAGACTCATTGTTAGGAAGAATCGGAGAATCGGAAGGCTGTTAGAAGACCTTCCAGGTCACCAGCTGGGAAATATTAGGGCAGGTTGATGACTCAAAGGGCCCGTGGACAAGTAGCAGGTCTCTGGACCGATGTTTATTTTTAGTATCAGAACGAAGCAAGCATTGACTGCTGAGGGGGGGGTGGTGGTCAGGGCCTGGACTGGAGTCTGACCAGCCCCCGGCCCTGCACCTCACCAACCAGGCAGGGCGCTGCCGCCCGTTCTCCGAGTGCTGTTTACCGAGTATCCAGTGACAGGGACGGGTGGCAGGGTATCGAGTCACAGGGCAGTCACACCTAGACTTGGGCACTGTGACAACAGCTCTAGACCAGCTGTTTACAGTGACAGGAGACCAGCTATTTGCAGGGGACCGGCCGCCCTGTGTCAGGCGCCAGAGTCCAGACGGTCCAGGGAATGGGCTCCTGGTTTCCCAGAGGCGCTGGTCCTGGAGCCCCGCTCCTGCAGCGGCCGCCAGCGCCAGAGTGAGCATGAGGGGGGGCTCCGGCCCAGGCAGAGGGCGCTTCTGCTCACTCAGGAACCTCAGGCCGGTCTCGGGCTCCTTGGAGGCAGAAATCGAATGCTAAAGGCGTTGGGTGCCATGGTCTGGCTTCTCGCCTCCCTCTCTTCACCCCTGGCTGAGCCCCCCGGGGCACAGCACTTACCCCCCTGGGCTTCCGCTCCCTGATCTGTGAAATGGGCAGCATGACCATCAGGGCTGCCAGATGAAATACAGGCGACTCAGTGAACTTTGAATTTCAGGTAAACAATAAAAAAAACTGTTTTAGTGTATTTCATGCAACATTTGGGATATACTTATACGTTTAAAACGGTTGGCCTGGCCGGCGTGGTCCAGTGGTTGAGCATCGACCTAGGAACCTGGAGGTCACAGTTCGATTCCCGGCACATGTCCGGGTTGCAGGCTCGATCCCCAGTGAGGGGCATGCAGGAGGCAGCCGACCCATGATTCTCTCTCATCATTGATGTTTCTATCTCTCTGTCCCTCTCCCTTCCTCTCTGGAATGAATTAAAAAAATTTTAATAAATAAATAAAATAAAATGTATTGGTTGTTTATGTGAAATTTAAAGTCAACTGAGGCCTAGATGCTTATTTGCTAATTCTGAGCCCCATCCCCTCCCCACCCCTCACCCCCCTATCTCCCCAACCCCCCGCCTAGGCTGAAGCCCCCAAAGGAAGTTATGAAGACCCTGAGGGGACCCCAGCCCAGGCTCTGAGAAAGTACCTGATGTCTCGTAGGCCTGGGGTCCATCATCCCTGCCTTTCCCAACATGGGAAAGCCGGGCCCAAGCAAGGTCTGGTGATTGGCCCCTAAATGCATCATCTGTCTCCGGTGAGCAGCAGCACGGCTGGTGTGACAGGAACGACGCCCTGACTCAGGAATTCCACGGGAACATCAGCAGGAGCCTCTGGCCACAGGGGTCCCGCCCCGCAGGAGGCAGGGGCCTGCTTCCTTCCTTCACAGCATGTGCCCAGGGCCCCAGCCCAGCCTGCTCAGTAAAGAGCGGTTGAGTTAGTGAAAGGTGGGAATCAATAGTTATTGAATTCAATGATCGATCCTACCTCTCTTTATTGAATACTTACTGTGCGTCAGGCACCTCCACCCTGCCCGCCACGGCTCCCCACCAACAGGGGAGCGGCCTATTAATCCAGTCATCACCATAAACACAAAGTTATAACTCGGACAAGCCCTGCCAAAGGGAACTAGCCCCCTGTTCCCAGTGCTGGGACCCCTGCATGTGGCCCAGGAGGGCTTTCCGGTGGAGGTGACATCTGACAGAGGCATGGGAGAGGAGATTTGTAAGTATAAACAGGAGGCAGCAAGTGTCAGACAGAGGGTGCTGGGGTGGGAGGGAACAGGATGCTTTCAGGGGCTGTCCTGGTGCCACCCCCAGCTCCCTTTGACAGTTTGTAGGCTCCAGCAGACAGCCGGCAAGGCTAAGTTTGAGTGGCCAGGGTTGCCCGGCCAGTCGGACGGGAAGAAGTGTTCTCGGTCGCCCACAGGACAAAAGACAAAAGCCCCAGCACATCCTCAGCCCAGGCGGGGGCGAGATAAACAGCGCCTGGCACCACCCGGGCCCTGGAATTTCCCAAGTCGCCTGCCCGCCCAGTGCTCCCTCCAACCCATGTTGCCATGGCCACCTGGGGCGGGGGCACAGAGCAGAAGGCATGGGATGTGGCCATAGGCTGCTGGGCGGGGCCAGGAGGCAAAGAGAAGAGCTTTGGGATGCCCCCCTGGAAACGCAAACCAGGGCTGAGATGGCCCAGGAGCCACCACTTACTGATGGCCACTAGTCCCCGTGAACGCCCAGCCGGGACCTGCTGCTGGAGGAGATCTCACTCAACAGCTACCAAAGCCCCCCCAGGCTCGTTCCGTAAGCATCTCGGGGAAACGGAGGCGCAGGAGGGTGAGCTGCTGGCCGAGAGCTTGTGGTGACCCGGGATGTGGCGGGTCTTAGTTCAAAATCCCGAGGGCTGAGTGACATGTCTGTCCTTCAGTTCTGGATGCTACTGTGTCTCTTCACATAGCAACAGGGCAGAGGCGCTGCGTGCGTGCGTGCGTCCCTATTGTTAGGACACTGATTCCATCATGGGGCTCCACCCTCATGACTCCATTGCCTCCCAGGGGCCCCGCCTCTAATCACCATCACATCAGGTCAGGGTTTCAGGTTGTGAAATCTGGGGGGACACATTTAGTCTGTAACAACACCCATCTTTCTTTCACTTCTGAGGTGAGAAGACGGAGGAGGCACAGAGCCCCAGGCCAGGATGGGGGTCCATTGAACCTGCCTGTCCATTTGTCTCTAACCTCGGTAACACTGGCCCCAAAATGGTGGCACTTCGGCCACCTGCAGAGGGAAATGGGCTGACCTGCCGCCAGGCCCCCGGGGGACTGTGGCAGGAGGAGTCCCAGCTCCCTGCCCCTGGAATCTGTCACTCGCTGCATTCATCACTGGATGCTGGGGGCGAGGGAGGGGATTGGCTGCACAGGGGCCACAGTGGAACCTTCTGGACAATGGGAACCTTATATCTGGGTTAACAGTTCCAGGACTGGATGCAAGCACATCCAAATGTACTCTGTTTCATGCGAGTTATACTCTGGCCGACCAGATCTTTAAAGTTCTAGGACAGCCATTTGCAATCTTTTTCATCTCATGGTTCACATAGACGAACTACTAAAATTCTGCCCACCCCCTGACCGGTTTGGCTCAGTGGATAGAGCATCGGCCTGTGGACTGAAGGATCCCAGGTTTGATTCCGGTCAAGGGCATGTACCTTGATTGCGGGCACATCCCCAGTAGGGGGTGTGCAGGAGGCAGCTGATCGCAGTTTCTCTCTCATCGATGTTTCTAACTCTCTATCCCTCTCCCTTCCTCTCTGTAAAAAATAAAATATCTTAAAGTTCTGCGCACACACAAAAATACATTTCTTGCTGATCTGACAACATGATAGGTATAATTTTGGTTCATTCACACCAGATGGCTATTGTCATTTTTTACTTGACAATCTAAGGGGAAAGAGGTCAGTGCCCCTGACTAAAGAGTCGGATTGCATGTTTTAGAAATTCTTGCAGCATGCCCGGCCGGTGTGGCTCCGTGGTTGGGCATTGACCTATGAACCAAGAAGTCCCAGGTTTGATTCCCGGTCGGGGCACATGCCCGGGTTTCGGGTTTGATGCCCCATAGGGAGTGTACAGGAGGCAGCCAATGAGAAACATCGATGTTTCTATCCTTCCCCTTCCTCTCTCTCTAAAGTCAATAAAAACATAATAAAAAACCTATGCGGCACACTAGTGTGCCACGGCACACTGGTTGAAAATCACTGTTCTAGGGTATTTTATTTTGAGACTCTGGGGAAAAGGCAACATAAGAGCAAAATCTAAGTGCTGCGTATGTGCTCTCCTGTTTTGGAAACTCCTGCTTTTGACTGCAGCCCTGGAAGGATGAAAAGGGATACACACTCTATTCGCTAATGGCCAGGCTGCCTGTAACGCTCTTTTTCTCATTTCAAAAGAAAACACATCAGGCCTCGGCCAGGTGGCTCACTTGGTTGGAGCGTCATCCCGTACACCAAAAGGCTGTGGGTTCCATTCCCGATCAGGGCACATATCGGGGTTACAGGTTCGATCCCCGGTCGGGGCACATATGTGAGGCAACGGATCAATGCTTCTCTCTCACATCAATGTTTCTCTCTCTCTCTCTCAAAACAACAACAACAACAATAAAAACATATCCTTGGGTGAGGATTCAAAAATAAAAAGATAAAAAAGTAAAAAAATAAAACACATCTGTATTTTAAATTGTGTAAATATTAATATACTGTGTGTGAAATGGTATATAAATAAAGAAAAAAGGTGAAACAGTCCATTTGGAAGTGGAGGTATTATAGCTGGCCCGGATGGGCACACAGGCGCTGCCTCAGTTTCCCTATCTGTATGTGGCGTGACAACCCCTGCTGTGGCCTGAGGTGGGGACCCGGTGTTGCCGTAGCTGCTGTCGGGCTGAGATGAATAAACCCTGAGCTGGTTTGGTATCTTTTTTTTTTTTTTAATTTTATTTTTTACAGAGAGGAAGGGAGAGGGATAGAGAGTTAGAAACATCGATGAGAGAGAAACATCGATCAGCCGCCTCCTGCACACTCCCCTACTGGGGATGATGTGCCTGCAACCAAGGTACATGCCCTTGACCGGAATTGAACCTGGGACCCTGGAGTCCACAGGCCGACGCTCTACCACTGAGCCAAACCGGTCAGGGCAGGTTTGGTATCTTTTGCCTCTCGGCTGTGTCCTTGCTTTACGCTGAGGTGCGTCATCGTGCAAACGCTTGGGCTGTTACTTTTCAGGCCCGGAGAGGGTCTGCTGGGGCCACCCGGTGCGGCAGCGGCGCTGTCCCAGCCCCGGTCTGGGGCACGGCTGCCTGGGCACGTTCAATTCTGGGGCTGCTATTCCAGAACAATCTTGGGGGTGGTGAGGAACCCACACCAGTGTCTTGACACCCTGGAGTCCCTGGTCACCAACGTTGGACTCGGGTGACCAATGGGGGAGCTTATGGCTCAGCAAGGGGACCTGGAACACCCCCTAGGGGCTCATCGGCACGGCCGCTGGGGGGCAGGATGAACAGTCGGACGAGGAGGCTGGGCCTCAACTGCAAGTGCAGCCCATCAACCATTCACTGGAGGTTCAACATGGCTCATCCCACTGGGACTGGAGGCCTGGGGGTAGGTGCGGAAGTCGGGGGGAGATCAGACAGGGACCCCAATCTACCTGTGAGACAGACAGTGGGAGACAGGGGCAGACACTGAGGGAGAGAAATAGGAGACAGACAGAGACAGTAGAAGGATAGAAACAGCACAAAGGGAGACAGACACAGAGAGACGGTCAGAGAGAGAGAGAGAGAGACAGGGAGACAGTAGGAGAAATAAAGAGACACAGAGAAGCAGAAAAAATTCCCGGGCCCCAAATCTGGCCCATGGACTCCTCCCTGGCCCCCTTCAGACGGGGGCCTCTCTGGCATACAGGCGGGGAAACTGAGGCCCAGACAGCCAACCTGCAGCTGCCAAGGCTGGGACACCAGTGGGACCCCGAGGACGGAGAGGAAGAGGCGGGACCCTGGAGGCTGGGCCTGGGTGCTGAGGAGTGACAGAGAGCCGTTTCCTGTGGGCTGCAGGGGTGGCAGGGGTTTGCAGCTGCCTTGTCCTGTGAGAAGCATCTCGGCTCTCAGTTGACCTTGGGATTAGCAGGGACCGAATAAGGTCAAGGGGAGAGGGTGTCATGGAACCGAGGTCAGCGTCCCCTGGGTCCTGTGAGTGGGGGACAGCCCACGGGTCACTGGGTGTTCTCGGCTGCAGGGCACACTTGAAAACATCCGTGATGCCCGCTCTTTTAAAATGACCTCTGGGCACCTGGGGCTGACCTCCTGGGGAATTCTGCTCCCGGCTTCCCCATGCCATTGTGAGAACACGCTGTCCACACCCACACCCCTGCTGGCACCGAGGCGGGAACAGGGACTGGCCCCTTCTCAGCCCTGGGAGGGGCACCTGCCGTCCACAGAGTGACCGCCTCCAGGAACTGCCTCCCGGGGGACGCTGAGGGGAGCGGGGCCCGCGGAGGGAGAAGTGGCGGCCTGGGGTTTTAGGGCAACTGCGGCTTCACTCCATTCCCTGAGCCTGGGGGACTGGCACTGGCCTTGCCATTGAGTTCCCGGTGCAAACGGGCTGAAACCCAAGTGATCAGACCTGAAGAAACCCGTCATCTCACCAGGAAACATCACTGAACCACAGGGTCCATCAGAAGCAGGAACAGGAGGGCAGGTAAGCCAGGAGCTTACAATGAACTCGACACACAGGCCAAGCCAGGCAGGGGAGACGCCAGCTGTGGGTCCATCCAAAACCTCTGAACAAACCTTGGCTGGAGCAAGGAACACGGTGGGGAAAGAATGACCTGGTGAGACAGAAGCTGGGGTGGAGGCTCCCCCCTCAGGACAATATCTAAAAGGAACCGAATAAGGTCAAGGGGAGAGGGTGTCATGGAACCGAGGTCAGCGTCCCCTGGGTCCTGTGAGTTGGGGACTGCCCACGGGTGTGGCTCAGTTGGTTGAGCATTGTACCATTTCCCCTCGGGAAAGAGGCAGAAATGAGGCCAGTGGTGCGCTCAGCCCTTCAGGGAAACAGACACAGCTTTCAGAGCTACGTACTCAGGACGCAATGGAGGTGGCGGGTTTACCATATTCATGGACAGGGGGGTGGAGGAGGCTCCACGATACTGATCCTCCCCATCTGACGTCTTAACACAAGAAGGTGTTGCTTTTCCCCTGCAACTTGATAAGATGATTCCAGAATTTACCTGGGGAAACAGGGTGGTGTGGCTGGTCCTGCCAGTACGGGACCCATTACAAAGCCTGCAATTGAGTCAGAGGGACTTGGCACCAGACCAATGGGTTGGAATTCAATGTCTACAGACACTGGATGCAGGTAAGGAATTTGCTCCAAGACAGAGAGGGTCTGACCCGGCAGTGGGGAAGGGAGATGATCTCATAAAAGGATCTGGGGGTGAGAGTCCACTTTGAAAACAATTAAATTGGATCCTATGTCACATCGTACACAAAACTCCATTTCAAGTGGGTAAAGGGGTTATGTGCAAAAATATAATAAAATAAAGCTTGAGCCCTGACTGGTTTGGCTCAGTGGATAGAGCGTCGGCCCTCACACTGAAGGGTCCCGAGTTTGATTCTGGTCAGGGGCATGTACCTTGGTTGTGGGTTCGACCCCCAATGGGGGCATACAGGAGGCAGCTCATCGGTGTTTCTGACTCTTTATCCCTCTTCCTTCCTCTCTGTAAAATATCAATAAAAATATCTTAAAAAATAAAATAAATAAAGCTTGAATGTCTTGGTAGAAAATGTAGGCAATCTAAGGATCAGAAAACAAGACCCCAAGCAAGAGCCAACAGGCATAATCTATATAAAAAAAACTAGAGGCCCAGTGCACAAATTCCATCAGGCTGGCAGCAGCAGAGAGGGGACTTGTGCAGTTGGCCGGCCAGAGGGAGGGGCCGCAGGGCCGCAGTGCATGTCATAGCAACTGGTTGTTCTGGTCGTTCTGGTCGTTCTGGTTGCTTGGCTTTTATATATAGACTAGAGTCCCGGTGCACAAAAATTTGTGCACTCGGTGGGGAGGGGGGTCCCTCAGCCCAACCTGTGCCCTCTCGCAGTCTGGGACACCTCAGGAGATAACAACCTGCTGGCTTAGGCCTGCTCCCGGGTGGCAGAGGGCAGGCCCAATCCCTAGGTGCAGCCCCTGGTAGGGCTCAGAGCAGGGCCAAATGGGGAGTTGGGGCGCCGCCCCCTGTCATGCACAGAGCAGGGCGGATCGGGAGGTTGCGATGCCACCCTCAGTCACGCTCAGGGTAGGGCCAATTGGGGGGTTGGGGCACCGCCCCCTGCCACACTCAAGGCAGGGTCGATGGGGAGGTTGCGGCGCCACCCCCTGTCACGCACAGAGCAGGGCCAATCAGGGGGTTGGGGCGCTGCCCCCTGTCACTCACAGAGCAGGGCCCATCAGGGGGGTTGGGGCTCCGTACCCTGTCAGGCACAGAGCAGGGCCCATCAGGGGTTTGAGGAGCTCCCCCCTGTCACTCACAGAATAGGGCCGATAGGGGAGTTGGGGTACCGCCCCCTGTCACACACAGAACAGGGCGGATCAGGGGGTTGGGGCACCGCACCCTGTCACACTCAGGGCAGGGCTGATGGGGAGGTCATAGCTCTACCCCGTCACACACAGAGCAGGGCCCATGGGGGGGGGAGGGGTTGGGGCACCGCCCTCTATCACTCACAGAGCAGGGCCGATGGGGAGGTTATGGCTCTACTCCGTCACACACAGAGCAGGGCCTGTTGGGGGGGGTTTGGGACGCCGCCCTCTATCACACACAGAGCAGGGCTGATCAGGGGGTTGGGGCGCCGCACCCTGTCACACACAGAGCCGCAGGGCGATCAGGGGGTTGGGGAGCTCCCCCCTATCAGGCACAGAGCAGGGCTGATCAGAGGGTTGGGGCGCCTTTCCCTGTCACAAACAGAGCAGGGCGGATAGGGAGGTTGTGGCCCCGCCCCCTGTCACACACAGAGCCGCAGGGCGATCAATGGGTTTGGGCCCTGCCCCCTGTCACGCTGATCCGGTGCTGGGAGGCATATTACCCTTTTACTATATAGGATAGAGGCCTGGTGCATGGGTGGGGGCCGGCTGGTTTGCCCTGAAGGGTGTCCTGGATCAGGGTGGGGGTCTCCACTGGGGTGCCTGGCCAGCCTGGATGAGGGGATGATGGCTGTTTGCAGCTGGTCACACCCCCTTCAGGGTGGGGGTCCCCACTGGGGTGCCTGGCCAGTCTGGGTGAGGAGCTGAGGGCTGTTTTCAGGCTGGTGGGTGACTGAAGCTCCCAACCGCTCCTTTTTTTCTTTTTTTTTTCTTTTTTATTCTGGGCCAGCTTTAGCTCTGAGGCTTGGCTCCAGCTCTGAGGCCTCGGCTACTGAAAGCAGGTATCTGGTTTGTTTGGGTTCTATAATTGAAACACTGTTTCAACTCCAACTCTGAGATCCCAGCTGGCTGAAAACAGGTTTCTGGAGTTTTGTTTAGCTTCTATATCTGTAACAATGTTTCAAACTGCAAGCTCAGAGGCTGGCAGCGGCAGGCGGAGAACGTTGGAGTCCTCCGTCACTGAAGCAAGCAAGCCTCATGTTCGCTTCAAGCTGCCTGGCTGCCGGCCACCATCTTGGCTGGCAGTTAATTTGCATATCGCCCTGATTAGCCAATGGGAAGGGTAGCGGACATATGGCTAATTACCATGTTTCTCTTTTATTAGATAGGATATTGGCTGGTGTGGCTCAGTTGGTTGAGCATTGTCCCATGCACCGAAAGGTCACCTGCTTGATTCCCAGCCAGGGCACGTGCCCGGGTTTGGGACTTGATCCCCAGGAGGGGGTGTGCAGGAGGCAGCTGATTAATGGTTCCCTCTCATGCATGTTTCTCTCTCTCCCTCTCTCTTCCTCTCTCTCTCTCTCTCTCTCTCAAATCAATAAAAACATATTTTTGCCCAGCCGGGAGGCAACCAGTTGATGTGTCGTTCTCACATTAATGCTTATCTCTAGCTGTCTCTCCCCCTCCCTTCCACTTTCTCTAAAAATCAATGGAAAAAAAATATTATTAGGTGAGGATTAACAAAAACAAACAAAAAAGGGCACCTTGAAGAAAATTAAAAGGCAAGTTACGAATTAAGGGAAGATACAAAAACAAACTAAAAAAAAACACACAAAAAAAAACAAAAACAAAAAAACAGGGAAAGATATTTGCAATATACTAGACTGACAGAGGAATAGTAGCAAATATGTATAAAGAGCTCCTCTAACTTATTGTGAAGAACCCAGAGAAGGAAACACGTGCAGCGAGATGTTTAGCACCAATTGGAAATAAGATGCAAATTGAAACACCAATTAGATGCATTTGATTGGCAAAAACTCCAAGATCCAACGACACCGTGTTTTTCAGGTCACAGGTTCACAAGAAACTCACACATGGCTGGGAAGGGTGGATGGTTCCTACACTTTGAAAAGCATCTGGAGTTTCTGAGCACGTTAGAGTCCACACCCACATCCCCCTCAAATGCCCAAAAGAGAAATGCCTGCCTCCCTCCTCTTGGCCAGAGCGTCTGGGTGTAGCCACTGCCCTCTCTGAGCTGGGGCGCCAGTGGGGGGGCAGGGGACATTATCTGGGATGGGAGGGACGGGGGGTGGGGTGTCCCAGGGGCTGCCAAAACAAAGGGCCACACACTGGGTGGCTCAAAACCACAAAAAGTTATTCTCCTCCAGCTCTGGAGGCCCGAAGTCCGAGGTCCAGGCGTGAACAGGGCTGGGTCCTTCCGGAGGCTCTGGGGCAGGGTCCACCCAGGCCTCTCTCTGGCTTCTGGGGAATTCCTAGCGTTTCTTGGCTTGTAGCAGCACCACCCCCATCTCTACTCCATCATCACCTGGCCTTCTCCTCTGTCTCAGGCCTCCCTTTCCTCTCTCCTGTCCTAAGGACATTTGTCGGTGGATGTAGGGCCCTAAATCCAGGATGCTCTCACCTCAGGATCTTTACCTGAATGACCTCTGCAAAGGCCCTATTTCCAAATAAGGTCACAGTCACAGGTTCCAGATGGACGTGTCTTTTGGAGGACACCACACAGCCCACTGCAGGGAGACCCTTGACCCTAGGACATCCTCTAATGCAGCGGTTCTCAACCTGTGGGTCGCGACCCCTTTGGCGGTCGAACGACCCTTTCACAGGGGTCGCCTAAGACCATCCTGCATATCAGATATTTACATGACGATCCATAGCAGTAGCAACATGACAGTTATGAAGTAGCAACGAAAATAATTTTATGGTTGGGTCACAACATGAGGAACCGTATTTAAAGGGCCAGAAGGTTGAGAACCCCTGCATGCATGGAGCATCCAGCAGCCTGAGGTTCAAAGGCCACATTCCTGATGCTACAATTCTTGTTCCCCTCCACGTCCCAAGGACCTGGCACACAGGTGGAGCAGTGACTTGAGTAGATCCAGGCTCCAGACAACTGGGTTTAAGTCCTAGCCCTTCAGGTCAGTGACTTGGCCTCTGTGTGTCTGTTTCCTGCCTGTGAAGTAGAGCTAATGATACCTGCCAGGGGAGGCGTGAATTGTGGCCCCTCAAAGATACGTCTACCCAGAACCTTAGAACATGAACTTAAAGGGCGACAGCAGATGTAATTAGTGACAGATCGTAAGAAAAGATCACCCTGGATTATAGTGATCCTAAATCCAGTGGCAGGTATTCTTCTAAGAGAGAGAAAAGGAGACAATGAGAGGCTGGAATTTGGAGACAGAGGCAGAGATTGGAGTGATGAGGCCACGAGCCAAGGGCTGCTGGCAGCCCCCAGAAACTGGGAGAGAGGCCTGGCACAGGCTTCCCCTCAGAGCCTCCAGAAGGATCCACCTTGATTCCAGACTTCTGGTCCCTCAACTGTTGTTTTAAACACCAGGTTACAGTCATTTGTTACAACAGCCTCAGGAAAACTCACTCATCTATCTATATATAAGTCCAGCGACTACAACAACAGAACGACCAGAATGACCAGTTGCTATGACACGCACTGTGGCAGCCAACTGGCTTGATCGGGGCCCTGATCGCCCACCCCAAACCTCCAGCGTCCCCTCCCCCGGCCAGCCCGGACCCTATCGGCCCCCCCCCACCCTGATTGGGGGTGGGTCCAGCCGGCCAACCTCCCATGTCCTCTCCCCCCCTACTGCCCCTGCCCAATCCGCCCCCATCTTGCACTGGGCCTCTAGTTAACTTATAAAACTAATGGGATGAGTAAATGAGGAAATACGTGGTACACAGCTTGGTACACTGTAGGTACTTAATATATGCTCACTAGGAGAATGAAATGTGCTAATTCCAGAAGAACAAGCATACCTCAGATTTTTAAAATTCTGAATTTAAAAAATGTGCTAATTCAGCAAAGCATGAAGTAAGCATCAGCTGTGGACCGAAGTGATCATGGCTGAGTGGGGACGAGGGCTCAGTGCACCTCCTGCCCCTGATCCTGACCACCCCTGGGTCCAGGTGCCCTCCCTGATTGGACAGCAGGCTCCTGGCCCAGTAAACCTCCCAGGGCTGCAGCAGGCAGTTGGAGCTGGATGTTATTTGCAAACCAAAACCAGAGCCTGTGGCTTTGGCCACCCACTTTTGAAACTGGCTGTGTTATTTCCTTCCTGTGAGAAAGTCCCCCAGTAAGGCTGCGTGGGGGAGGGACCCCAGTGCACAGGGTGAGAACGTGAGAGACACACGGCCCCGAGGTGGCAGAGGGGGTGGAGGAGGGCTGGCTCCACTCCCAGGGGACTTGAGGAGAGACAGCACCTGGCTATGAAGTAGAGTTGATAATACCTGATAAAAACTGTCTCAGTTTCCCCGTCTGCAACTGGGCCCATGGGAGAGGGGGGAGAAAATCACAGGCTGCAGCCGTAACCAGTTTGGCTCAGTGGATAGAGTGTCCGCCTGTGGACTGAAAGGTCCCAGGTTCGATTCCGGTCAAGGGCATGTACCTTGGTTGCGGGCACATCCCCAGTGGGAGGTGCACAGGAGGCGGCTGATCGATGTTTCTCTCTCATCGATGTTTCTAACTCTCTATCCCTCTCCCTTCCTCTCTGTAAAAAATCAATAAAATATATTAAAAAAAAGAAAAAAAAGAAAATCACAGGCTGCCGGTTGTGTCAGTGGCTTCACCTTTCTGAGCCTCAGTTTCTCCATCTGTGAACTGGTGGGAAACACATGCCACCAGATGGGCCACATGGGGTCGTGTCTTTCCTTTGAGACACGTATCAAACCTTATCACCCACCTTGAGACCTTGCCAGGGCGCCCTACTGCTCTTAAGGTGAAGACCAAAACCCCACGAGGTCCAGGCCTGTTGCCCCCCCCACATTCTCTCCCTCCACTGCCTCCTCAGGGCCTCAGTCCCAATGCCACCTCTTCCAGGCGGCCCTCAGTAGCTGCCCAGTCTGGAAAAACTCTCTTTCGGCCACGTCTGGCCATGTGTCCCATGTTATTCATACTGCCCCACTCCCTCCCTGCCCCAGACCATGACTCCCACAACAGCACGGACATATCTCAGTTGTCCCCAGTGTGTCTCCACCCCTCAGCCCAGGTAAACGACTCTTATTATCAGTGTGATTATTTTGAGTACATTGATTTGACACTGCTTAGAGCAAAATATAGATTCCTGGTGGCAGGAGAGGAAGAAAGGGCACTTGGGCGGGTATGACTTGAAGGAGGTGAGAGATGTATTTTGTGAAAATGGTCCCAGGCAGAGTCACAGCCTGTGCAAAGGCCCTGAGGCAGGAGAGTGCCTGTCTCAGAGGAGCTTCGGGGAGGCCTGAGTGGAGCAGTGGGAGGGGGAAGGAAGTAAGAGCAGCAAGACCAGCAGGACCTTGTAGTCAAGGGGAGGACTTTGGCTTTTGCCCTGATGGAGGTGGGAGCCATGGGGGGTTTGAAGAGGGGAAGGATGCGTCTGACTGCAGCGACCATGGAGAGATGAGTGTGGGGGTGAGAACAGAAGCGAGGAGACCAGGGAGGCCGTGCCTGCACTGGTCCCCAGGGTGATGATGGGGCTGAATCAGGTGACGAGAAGGGGTTGGATTTGGGGAAAATGTCACTGGTGGATGGGCAGGGATGGAGAAGAGAGTCAAGGACACCCGTTTGGTCCCAATTCATGGGAGGAACCCTGAGGCTCTGGTAGCAGCGGGATCGGGGTAACAGCACGGCCAAAAGGGGCAGGTGGCCAAAATAAGGGAGGGAGGCCCGGGGGCTCCTCTGAGTCATCAGGGCGGTCAGCTCCCTCCTGATGCTACCACCATCCTCTCTCTCTCTTTGATTTTATCTCTATAATTTAAATCCTTGTCAGAGCGAGGAGGCTCACCACTCACAGTTGACATCAGGCCTGACCTGGCTTCACACAGATCCCTTTACTTCCCCAGCAATCCAGAGACACAGGCTCCAAGTCTGTTTTACAGGTGGGGAAACTGAGGCTGAGGGAGGTGAAGCAGTCATCCAGGTCGACCGATGGCAGAGGGGCGTCGGAACCCCGGATCTCAGGCTCCCGAGCAGGTTCCTGACCGCACTGTGCCTGTGGGGACTCCGGTCATCCGACACCTCACCCTGGAATGCACTGCTCAAGTCCCAGCTTCCGATGGGGGCTGGGGTGGGAGCCCTGGTGGGCTAAGAACTCAGGTTTTGGATTCTATGACCTCACCTTTCTGCAGGTCACGCCTTTGCTTGCTCATTTGTTTATTCTTCCCCTGTCACTTTCGGGGCCTGCTTTGTGTGGGCTGATGCCCCAGCTTGGGAGGGTCCGGGCCTGATATAGTTTTGTAGAGTTAAGGCCAGGCCAGAGGGAGGTATCCAAAGCTGGGGGGCGGGAGGGGGGGGTCCTCAGGAGCCTGGAGAGCTTTCTCAAGAAGACACCCTCAGCCTGAGAAGCCTTGAGGTTCCCTCCCTGCCCCCCACCATGATGAAAGCCAGGGAAGGTGGGGACACTATGGGGTTTCCTGACCCTTGGCCCTGCCTCGAACCCCACCCTCTGGTCCCCACTCCGGGATGGCACCAGATAGCCATCAGTGCCACTGGGACACGGCCTGGGCCAGCTGCCAGACTGGCAGCTGGGAAACCAGCTCCAGGAGGTGGGGCGTCACCGCCCAGCCTGTCCCCTGGCGCATCTGTGCCGACTGCTCACGGGCAGGCCCAGAGGACACGAGGCTGCAAGGCAGCGGAGGGCCTGAGCCCGGAACTGAGCCCGGGGGGCCAGTGATGGTCTTCATGACATGGGCCTCAGTGTCCCATCTAAAAGCTGCAGGGGAGCCCTAGCCGGTTTGGCTCAGTGGATAGAACGTCGGCCTGTGCACTGAAAGGTTCCGGGTTCGTTCTGGTCGAGGGCACATACCTGTGTTGCCGGCTTGATCCCCTGTAGGGGCGTGCAGGAGGCAGCCAATCAATGATTCTCTCATCATTGATGTTTCTATCTCTCTCTCCCTCTCCCTTCCTCTCTGAAATATATATATATATATATATATATATATATATATATATATAGAGATAGAGAGAGAGAGAGAGAGAGAGAGAGAGAGAGAGAGAGAGATTAAAAATAAATAAATAAATGCAAGCTGCAGGGGAAAGACTTCCCCGAGTGGGAGGACTGGGTGTTGAGCTGCTGGGCTGCCAGGGTTAGGAAGAAATCCCATGTGGTTTGAGGACCCCGGGCTGCCTCCACTGGGGGGAGTGGGGGGAGATCAGAACCTGGGTCAGTGGCAGGAGGCCTGGGCCAAAGACACTGGCCACGCTGGGCCCGGAGCAGGGCTGAGGGAGAGACAGAGGCAGTCAGTGAGAAACAGGGACTGAGAGACAAAGAGATGGAGAGAGATGAGACAGAGACACACAGAGAGAGACTGGGAGAGACAGAGTAGAGACAAAAAGACAGGCCGTCAGTCAAGGGAGACACAGGCCGCCCGCCTAGAAAATCCGGGGGTGCAGGCCCAGCCCCGGGGTGGGGGGGGACCAGGGTGGGACGACTCCCCACCCCTGAACAAGGCGGCTCTCATATTCAGGAGGAAGGATGATATCAGCAACAGCCGCCCGTGTGGGCCCCGTGTCCTGGCTCCCTTCGCCGCCCCCGCCCTCAAGGAGGTCAAACACCCCCATTTCTCCCGCGGGGACCCCGAGGCCAGCTGCAGGCAGAGCGGGGATCTGCCCCAGAGCTGCCAGCATTCACCCACGGCTGTGGCCTGCACCCCCCGCCCCCCCAGAGGAGGGAGACCCGGAGCAGCCGCCCGCCCCGCCCTCCCGCCCGGCTCCGGGTGTTTGGGTTCAGCCGGAACCGCCCCGGGGGGGGGGGGTGGAGCGGGTTCAGCTGGAACCGCCCCGGGGGGGGGGTGGAGCGGGTTCAGCTGGAACCGCCCCGGGGGGGGCGGGTGGAGCGGGTTCAGCTGGAACCGCCCCGGGGGGGGGGGGGGTGGAGCGGGTTCAGCTGGAACCGCCCCGGGGGGGGGGGGGTGGAGCGGGTTCAGCTGGAACCGCCCCGAGGGGGGGGGGGTGGAGCGGGTTCAGCTGGAACCGCCCCGAGGGGGGGGGGGTGGAGCGGGTTCAGCTGGAACCGCCCGGGGGGGGGGGGGTGGAGCGGGTTCAGCTGGAACCGCCCGAGGGGGGGGGGGTGGAGCGGGTTCAGCTGGAACCGCCCCGGGGGGGGGGGTGGAGCGGGTTCAGCTGGAACCGCCCCGGGGGGGGGGTGGAGCGGGTTCAGCTGGAACCGCCCCGGGGGGGGGGTGGAGCGGGTTCAGCTGGAACCGCCGGGGGGGGGGGGTGGAGCGGGTTCAGCTGGAACCGCCCCGGGGGGGGGGGGAGCGGGTTCAGCTGGAACCGCCCGGGGGGGGGGGTGGAGCGGGTTCAGCTGGAACCGCCCCGGGGGGGGGGGGGGAGCGGGCGGTTCTCGCCGGCGGGTTGGCCGGGGCGGTCGGGAACCGAGCTGTTTCAGGCCCCGGCGGGGCCGCGACCTGCGTCCGTGACACGGGGACCGGGAGGTGCCGCCCCCGCGCCCCCGGCTTCGGTTTCTCCTCCTGGAAAGTGGGGCCCCGCGTGGGCGCGGCCTCCGCGTGTGGCCACCGACCAAGGGGCAGGTGCCCGGGCGCGGTTTCCCACGTCCCTGCCAAGGGCCTGCGTGCTCCGCTATGAAACATTGATGGAGGCTGCTTGGTGCTGCCCTGGGGGGCGGGGGCGAGGGGGGCAGGACAGAGCTGGAGCCGATGCCCCACCCCCGGCTCAGGTGCAGGGCCGCCGGAGGGAGGGCTGCGGGCCGGAGGACCGGACAGCCACGCGGCCTGCAGAGACCAGAGGGAAACACACCAGTTGGACGCCATCAAATTTACAACTTTTCTTCGACAAAGGACACTTTAGAGGATGAGAAGACGGCCCTCAGAATGGGAGGAAATGCTTGCAAAGCACATGTGCGATAAGGGATTCGTATCCAGAATAAAGAACTCTGATGACTCATTAATAAAAAGATAAAGAACCCGAAGAAAAATGAGTTTTTCAATCCAACCGCAGGGAGGACCCGCCTCGCGCCCCCGGGGAGGCTGGACTCGGGAAGTCCCTGGTGATGAGGGTGAGGAGAAGCGGTCCGGTCCGGGGCGTGGAAGGTGAGTGTGCAGCTGCTGCTCCCGGCGACAACCTGCTGGCTCCCCAGTAAGTGGGACATGGAGTCACCACAGGACCCCGCGGCTGCAGCCCCAGGAAGGGACCAACAGGAATGAGGACCGTTCTCACCAACACCCGTGCACAGTGTTCACAGCCGCTGGCCACGGCGCCAGGAGGTGGAAATGCCCCGGGGCCAGCGACAAATGGAGGATGAGTAAATGGTAACGCATCTACACGGTGGAGTGTTACTCAGCCACACAGGCAATGAAGCACCGACACGCCACAACATGCACGAACCGCAAAAACATCACGCCGAGGCCCTGGCCGGTGTGGCTCAGTTGGCTGAGCGTCGCCCCATACACCAAAAGGTTGCCGGTTTGGCTCCCGGTCAGGGGACATACCTGCGTTTGGGGTTCGATCCCCAGCTGGGGTGCCTGTGGGAAACATCGATGCTTCTCTCTCTCTCCCCCTCACCCTTCCTCTCTCAAATCAATAAAAACTTTTTAAAAATGCCACACAGGGTACGATCCTATTTGTAAAACGGTTAGAAAGGCAGATCCGTAAAGACAGGAAGCAGATTAGTAGTCAAGGGCCTGGGGGAGAGGGGTGGAAAGTGACTGCTCATGGTGAGGGGGTCTCCTTTGAGATGTTGGAATGTTCTGGTGTTGGAATGTTCTAGATAAAGGTGATGGTTGCACAACAGTGTGAAAGTACAGATGCTGCTGAACTGTTCCCTTTACAAGGAGGAGATGTACGGCATGTGAGTGTCTAGATCACACAAAGGGGGAGGGCCAGGCAGAGGCACCGCGGGGGGCAGGCATTGCTGGCGTCTGGGGGACGCAGGCCGGGAGTGCGAGAGGCCGGCCGGGGCTGATCTACCTCACCGTCTGCAGCCCATGGTCCCCAGAGGCCGCCAACACCCAGCCTCATCCTGGCTCCAGGGCAGAGGCAGAGACAACCCCTATTTGACCAAACCCAGAAGCCACAAGAGAGACAGAGGAGGGAAGTGTCTGGGGAGGTAAACTGAGGCAGCCTGTCTCCCCGATGGAGACAAGCTTCCTGACTCACCGTGGGAGCCATGGTGAAAGGGACAGTCGGCCCCGGACAGAGAGGTAGAGGGAGGAGGTGAGCGGGGGCAGGGCTCTGGCGTGGTCACCTCACCCATTTCACAGCCAGAACACCAAGGCCAGCAAAGCTGGGTCACCTGCTCCAGGCTGAACACAGCAGGAGGAATCGGGACTAGCCACAAATCCAGTCTCGAGTCCCTGCTCCAGGTCATTCCCATCCCCCACCCTCACTCCCCGCCTAAGAATAAACCCATGGAGCCCCCAGCCCAGGAGCTGTGACCTCTGTCTCCCCCTCACCCATTTCACAGCCACACCTGCCTCAGGGCCTTTGATCTTGCTGCTCTGGCCTCTCTTCACCCAGCACCATCTCTTTCAGGAAGCCCGTTCTTCATGTTGTTACTTATCGCTCTTCTAAGGTTGATTATAACTCTGTGTGATGATTAGATTAGCACCTGCCTTCCCACCCGACCAGGAGTCCCTCAGGGTGGGAACTGTGCAGAACAGGACTTGGTATACAGTAGGTGCTCAACACTGACTTCCTGAATCAATGAATGAATGCAGCTGTGAAATGAGGCCTGCCACAGTTTTGACTCTGGAGCTGCTGGAAGGAGCTGAAGAAGGATGAACACTCGAAGAGCCTAGGTTAATGAGTATACAGCAGGTGCTCAATAATAAACACTGGATCAGGGCTCTGCTAAGCAGGGTTGCCCAACCCATTAAGGTAGGGACCAGTGTTGTGGACTCCTTCCTATGATACAGAGGGCAAGCAGAGGCCCACACAGGGGTCTGTGGGTCTTTTCCTCACAGCAGAAACAGAGCTCAGGGTAGCTTCCGCGAAAAGGGAACCTGATGAAAAAAATCCTTGGGGGATGGGCTGCAGGCACGGCTAGATCCAGGGACTAGGGACCCATCTTTCTGTACCACTGTCCTCCTGCCCTTCTCTCTGAGGAAGGCTCAGCCTTTCCCCATGGAAGCAGGGAGTTCCTTTTCCCATTCACTTCAGCAGGCGTTGTAGGCAGTGCTCAATAAACATCTAATTCCTGCTCCTTGGACCCAGAGGGCTGTGCCTGGGGGTAGGTTTGTGGCCAAACTGGGCCCTGTGCTACTGGGTAGGCCCCAGACCGAGACTGCCCACAGGGAGGCTCCACTGTGGGGAGTGGGATGGAGGGTTCGAGACTTGAGGGGAGTCAGGTCACTCTGGTCTTTTTCATGAGGCTGCTGACCCAACACCCTTTCCTGTCTGAGCCACCTTCTCAGGATGGAGCCCAGCCCTAAGGAATGGGGGTGGGCAGGGGGGTCCCTCCAGTGAATGCATGCCTGGTGGAGGGCAGGCTTGTGCACAAGCTGGGAGGTGGCAAATCCAAGGAGGGAACAGTGAACAGCCACCGGAGCACAGGGGCTAAGGCCTCTGTGTCCCCCATCTAGATGCACAGATGGGAAACTGTGGCCCCTCACATGGGCAGAGCCTGGACCTCTTGCCTCTCAGTTTTGCCAGCTTCCTGGTGTTCCTCACCCACTGGCCTCATCTCCTTTTACCATAAAATTCAGTGGTTGGGAGTTTCCATATTTTAAAACGGAAAAGTCTGTTTTTGCAAACTCCGTGGGAGGTGGGAGGAGGAGGGGCAGACCGGGTCTGAGAGACACGCGTCGCTGCTGCCACCTGGTGGCCATGGTGGGAATGCGCGGGGTGCGCTTGGAGGAACCAGAAAAGATGAAGTGCATGTGGCATGAATGAATAAATACTTGAATTCTCGGGCTCCTGTTGGGATTTTGAACAGGAATTCAGGCTTCAGTCGTGGGTGGGGGGTGGCGGGGGAGAGAGAATCCCAAGAGCCCAACAGAAGGCTCATTTATTAAGGCTTAGACTCCCCCAACAGCTCTGAGGTCTATGTTATCTTCACTCCCCTCCTACAGGGGAGGAGACTGAGGTTAGAAAGGGGCCACCACCTCCCCCTTCTTTTCCCCTCACCTAGATCCTCTGAGCCTGGAGACCCAGCAGTGCAGGGCGGAGCGGAGTGGCCAGACTCCCCACCCAGTGCTCCTGGGACAGAACCCCCAGCCCAGGACCCTGGGATCCGCTTCGACCCCCCTGGGCCATGCTCCAGTCTAGTCCACCCCAACAGGCCAATGGCAGTGCCTGCCCCTGCCCCATAATGTCAAGCCCAGCCTGGTGCAGCCTCTTCTGTTTCACGGAGGTTTTTAGGGTTCCCCTCACAGGACATGTGGCAACAGGTGCTGGGCAGAGTGGGGAGAGGGGCGATGGTGGCAGAACCTGGAAGGGGGACGTGGGGTATGGGACACTTGGCTGGAGTTTGACTCAGTTGTTACGTCTGTAAAATGGTAAAATAGGACAGGATGTGCCCCAGGCATCATGCGAGTGTCTGAACAGAAAAGGCTGGGTATGCAATACGCATTTAATAACCACCTGCTGTGACTTTAATCGTCAGTCTTTCTGTCCTGTCCATAAGATGAGGTGGACATTCCCTTTTCCCCTTCAGGCCTCCAGGCCCGTATGTCGAAGACCGTCAGACCTGGGACTCTGCATGTGATCTCCCAGGAGCAGGGACGGTCCAGCCGCCCGGGCAGAGCTGCCCTCCAGACTGTGCTGCCCACTGGGCTCCAGAACCCCGGCCTCAGGGTGTCCTTGCCCCTGTCTCCTGTCCTCCAAGCACAGCTCTGCGTCTAGGGCTGGCTCAAGGGTGCCCCAGGGCAGCTCTGTCTGGCCCCGGAGCGGGCTGGGCGCGTGCAGGTCAGCCACCTCGCCTTTTCCGCACGGCATGGTCACCACCAGGGCCTCTTTCAGGAACTCTTCCTCCTCCTTCTGGAAGTCTGCCGGGCTGGTCCACTGCCACGCCTGGAGAGGGAGGACGGGGTGAGGCTGTGGGCGGGGCTCTATTTCCCCCCCACATAAGGGGTGGGCCAGGTCCCCGCTGCCTTCATCCTCTAAAACTTGAGGCCACTTTGAAGATCCATTGGAATGACCCCCACTTCTCTTTGGGAAATTGCGCCTGCTTTTCTCATAGTGGATGTGATTGGGCGGGTAACTCTGGCCCAGCCAATCAGAGCTGGGCTCATGGGTGGGGCATGTGAGCCATGCTGAGCCAATCAGTGATGGCCCTGAGAGTTTTGCTCCAGTCAATGGGGGAAGACTGACTGAGCCTGCCTGGGAAAGAAGTGTGTAGGGAGGACAGCAGCACGGAAAGATGAATCCATGGTTCCTGGATCCAGCCATGCCTGAAGCCCCCACCTTGGGATTTTTTTCCCCTTCAGATTCCCTTTTGGTCAAAGTCACTCTGAGTTGTTTCTGCCGTTAGGGAATGGCCCACAGGAGGTTTCTCTCTGGGCCTCTGCTTTCCCATCTGTATAATGGGGCAGGTTTTTGGAGTCCCTGACTTATGAGTTGGAGGAGAATAAAATGAGCTAATTCCTCATCAGAGCCCTTGCCCAGAGTATATAGACCCATAAACAGGACCGAGAATTACAAAAGGAGCCCTTACCAGCTTCCCCTGGCCGCCAGGAAACTCGACAGCGGTGCTGGCGCAGGGTGTGGGCAGGGGCGGGCACAGGTGTGGCAAGGCCCTGCAGAGACAGGGGAGCCGGTCAGAGGACAGTGCTTCTGCCTATTCTCCTGTTTTGTTGTTCTGACTTGTATTTTTCATCTTCATTATGTTACAAAGGCAGTGAGGACGTGGACTGGGGAGGGCAGGGCAGGAGTCTGACAGGCCCCGGGGCGCAACCTGGCCCTGCCCCCGCTGCTGCCGGCCCTGACCATCGGCACCTCAGCTTCCTCATCTGTAAAGTGAGCGCAAATCTCTACTTGGAGTGAGTGGTTGTTACTGCTACTGTTACTGTTACTGCTACTGTTACTGCCACTGCCACTGCCACTGCCACTACTAGTGCCACTGCCACTGCCACTGCCACTGCCACTGCCACTGTTACTGCTACTGCTACTGCTACTGTTACTGCTACTGTTACTGCTACTGCTACTGTTACTGCCACTGCTACTGCTACTGTTACTGCTACTGTTACTGCTACTGCTACTGCTACTGCTACTGCTACTGTTACTGCCACTGCTACTGCCACTGCCACTGCTACTGCCACTGCCACTGCCACTGCTACTGCCACTGCCACTGCCACTGTTACTGCTACTGTTACTGCTACTGTTACTGCTACTGCTACTGTTACTGCCACTGCTACTGCTACTGTTACTGCTACTGTTACTGCTACTGCTACTGCTACTGCTACTGCTACTGTTACTGCCACTGCTACTGCTACTGCCACTGCCACTGCCACTGCCACTGCCACTGCTACTGCCACTGCCACTGCCACTGCTACTGCTACTGTTACTGCCACTGCCACTGTTACTGCTACTGCCACTGCTACTGCCACTGCCACTGCCACTGCTACTGCTACTGTTACTGCCACTGCCACTGTTACTGCTACTGCTACTGCTACTGTTACTGCCACTGCTACTGCTACTGCCACTGCCACTGCCACTGCCACTGCTACTGCCACTGCCACTTCCACTGCTACTGCTACTGCCACTGCCACTGCCACTGTTACTGCTACTGCCACTGTTACTGCTACTGTTACTGCCACTGTTACTGCTACTGCTACTGTTACTGCTACTGCCACTGCCACTGCCACTGTTACTGCTACTGCTACTGCCACTGCCACTGTTACTGCTACTGTTACTGCCACTGTTACTGCTACTGCTACTGCCACTGCCACTGTTACTGCTACTGCCACTGCCACTGTTACTGCTACTGTTACTGCCACTGTTACTGCTACTGCTACTGTTACTGCTACTGCCACTGCCACTGCCACTGTTACTGCTACTGCCACTGTTACTGCTACTGCTACTGCCACTGCCACTGTTACTGCTACTGTTACTGCTACTGCTACTGCCACTGCCACTGCCACTGTTACTGCCACTGCCACTGTTACTGCTACTGTTACTGCTACTGTTATTGCTACTGCTACTGCTACTGCTACTGCTACTGCCACTGCCACTGTTACTGCTACTGCCACTGCCACTACTACTGTTACTGTTACTGCTACTGCTACTGTTACTGCTACTGCTACTGTTACTGTTACTGCAACTGCTACTGTTACTGCCACTGCCACTGCTACTGTTACTGCTACTGCTACTGTTACTTTTACTGCTACTGCTACTGTTACTGCTACTTCTACTGCTACTGCTACTGTTACTGCTACTGCCACTGCCACTACTACTGTTACTGTTAATGCTACTGTTACTGTTACTGCTACTGCTACTGTTACTGCTACTGCTACTGCTACTGCTACTGTTACTGCTACTGCCACTGCCACTACTACTGTTACTGTTAATGCTACTGTTACTGTTAATGCTACTGCCACTGTTACTGCTACTGCCACTGCCACTACTACTGTTACTGTTAATGCTACTGTTACTGTTAATGCTACTGCCACTGCCACTACTACTGTTACTGTTACTGCTACTGTTACTGCCACTGTTACTGCTACTGCTACTGCCACTGCCACTGTTACTGCTACTGCCACTGCCACTGTTACTGCTACTGTTACTGCCACTGTTACTGCTACTGCTACTGTTACTGCTACTGCCACTGCCACTGCCACTGTTACTGCTACTGCCACTGTTACTGCTACTGCTACTGCCACTGCCACTGTTACTGCTACTGTTACTGCTACTGCTACTGCCACTGCCACTGCCACTGTTACTGCCACTGCCACTGTTACTGCTACTGTTACTGCTACTGTTATTGCTACTGCTACTGCTACTGCTACTGCCACTGCCACTGTTACTGCTACTGCCACTGCCACTACTACTGTTACTGTTACTGCTACTGCTACTGTTACTGCTACTGCTACTGTTACTGTTACTGCAACTGCTACTGTTACTGCCACTGCCACTGCTACTGTTACTGCTACTGCTACTGTTACTTTTACTGCTACTGCTACTGTTACTGCTACTTCTACTGCTACTGCTACTGTTACTGCTACTGCCACTGCCACTACTACTGTTACTGTTAATGCTACTGTTACTGTTACTGCTACTGCTACTGTTACTGCTACTTCTACTGCTACTGCTACTGTTACTGCTACTGCCACTGCCACTACTACTGTTACTGTTAATGCTACTGTTACTGTTAATGCTACTGCCACTGTTACTGCTACTGCCACTGCCACTACTACTGTTACTGTTAATGCTACTGTTACTGTTAATGCTACTGCTACTGTTACTGCTACTGCCACTGCCACTACTACTGTTACTGTTAATGCTACTGTTACTGTTAATGCTACTGCCACTGCCACTACTACTGTTACTGTTACTGCTACTGCCACTGCCACTACTACTGTTACTGTTACTGCTACTGCCACTGCCACTACTACTGTTACTGTTACTGCTACTGCCACTGCCACTACTACTGTTACTGTTACTGCTACTGCCACTGCCACTACTACTGCTACTGTTACTGCTACTGCCACTGCCACTACTACTGTTACTGTTACTGCTACTGCCACTGCCACTACTACTGTTACTGTTACTGCTACTGCCACTGCCACTACTACTGTTACTGTTACTGCTACTGCCACTGCCACTACTACTGCTACTGTTACTGCTACTGCCACTGCCACTACTACTGCTACTGTTACTGCTACTGCCACTGCCACTACTACTGTTACTGCTACTGCCACTGCCACTACTACTGTTACTGTTAATGCTACTGTTACTGTTACTGCTACTTCTACTGCTACTGCTACTGTTACTGCTACTGCCACTGCCACTACTACTGTTACTGTTAATGCTACTGTTACTGCTACTTCTACTGCTACTGCTACTGTTACTGCTACTGCCACTGCCACTACTACTGTTACTGTTAATGCTACTGTTACTGTTAATGCTACTGCTACTGTTACTGCTACTGCCACTGCCACTACTACTGTTACTGTTAATGCTACTGTTACTGTTACTGCTACTGCCACTGCCACTACTACTGTTACTGTTAATGCTACTGTTACTGTTACTGCTACTGCTACTGTTACTGCTACTTCTACTGCTACTGCTACTGTTACTGCTACTGCCACTGCCACTACTACTGTTACTGTTAATGCTACTGTTACTGTTAATGCTACTGCCACTGTTACTGCTACTGCCACTGCCACTACTACTGTTACTGTTAATGCTACTGTTACTGTTAATGCTACTGCTACTGTTACTGCTACTGCCACTGCCACTACTACTGTTACTGTTAATGCTACTGTTACTGTTAATGCTACTGCCACTGCCACTACTACTGTTACTGTTACTGCTACTGCCACTGCCACTACTACTGTTACTGTTACTGCTACTGCCACTGCCACTACTACTGTTACTGTTACTGCTACTGCCACTGCCACTACTACTGTTACTGTTAATGCTACTACCACTGATACTGCTGCTGCTATTGCTACTGTAGCTGTTGTGGGGGACCGTGTCCGGGAGAGGCTGGGAGTTACCTGTTCAGGCTGAAGTACCCGAGGACGCCCAGGAGGAGGATGCTCAGGAAGCTCCCCAGGGAGGCGAGGAAGATGGACAAACCGGACAGCTCCGGAAGCTGGACGTCTTGGGAGTGAGAGAGCTTGGGTTGGGGGAGGGGTACCTCCTGCCTCTCGTCAGGGAGGGATCGGGTGGGTCAGGCCATCCATCAACTTCCTGCGGACCCTGGCACACCACCGGCCCCACCATGCCTCAGTTTCCTCATCTGTGAAGTGGGAGGCCAGGGAGTCTCCTGGCCCGTGACGGCGGGATAAGGCCTGGCACACAAGAAGTGCTCTGTCGCGCCCCTGGACCCCTGACTATTGGTTCTGTCCAGGTTTCACTGCGAGGACAGCAGGCAGGGACCGTGGCAGGAACAGGGATCATTTAGTCTCCAAATCTCTCACAGGGACAACCCCCAAGACAATGGAGCCCGCCTCCCCACTCACTCATTCATATGCATTCCTGTGCTGCCCCCATACCAGCTGGAGGAGGCAGACCAGACACAGATACCCCCACCCATCCCCAAGGTGTCAGGTGGGGAAGAGGGGCGGTCACAGCTGGAGGGTGCCCAGAGGGAAGCACAGAAGGCTTCCCGGAGGAAGAAGCTTTGGCACTGGGTTTTGAAGGATGAGTAGGAGTTTGACAGCAGAGAAAACAAACATTCCAGGTATTTGAGGGGCCCTCCTGAGCAAGGCCACAGGAGTGTGAGAGAGGTTCATACGGGGAAGCTGTAGGAGATGAGGTGGGTGGAGGCGGTGGGAGCAGATCAAGCTGGACTTTCTCCTGAAGGTGATGCATGGAGGGCAGGGCCGCTGGCGGACTCATGCGGAATGGGACAGTGCATGCTGGGTAACACCTGGGCCCTGCCCCGGGCCCCCACTCACCTATGTGGAAGCGCTGGGGCTGGCTCCAGGCGCCCCTCAGTGTCGCAGTGTCTGCTCGCACCTGCACGCTGTAGGCTGTGCCAGCCCGCAGGCCAACGAGGGTGACCTGGGTCTCCGTGCGGTTCACGGGCAGCTCTGCAGGGGGAGGCAACCATGGGTCCCTGGACCCCCTCTACTCCCAGGAGGCTGGGCTCAGGCAGTGGGGTGTCCCTGGTCCCACCGGGGGGCTGTCACACCCAGTGGGAGTGGAGCTGCTGATATGAGTGAGGGGTTGCCATTCAAACACCTGGCACACTCTGAGCACCTGGCAGTGCCCCCGGTCCCTCTCGGGGGCAGTCGAGACCCCTGAGTCCAATTACCTTGCATTATTGGAAAACGAAGGGCCAGAGAGGGGCGGTGAGGTGCCCAGGGTCACATCGCGAGGCAGGACTCAAGCCCAGACCCCCTCCTCCCCCGGCCAGGCCCGCGCTGCCCCACATACCGGTCACCTGGTTGCTGTCCTCGTCCCGGTAGTGCACCACGTACGTCTTCAGGACGCCAGGGCAGGGGCTCAGCAGGGACGGCGTCCAGTCCACAGACACCGAGTCCGGGCTGAGCACCTTCACCGAAACGTGCTGTGGGCTCCCAGCCTCGGAGGCTGCAACCAGCGTCAAGGCAACCGGCGTCATGGCCATGGTCAACCCCCAGAGCCCCGGCCAGGCACTTCCGTCCCAGCACTGCCCAGGGCACCTTGGCCGCGACCCCCAGCCCCACCACTCGGGCCCCGCCACGCCCCCTCTCTGAGCCTCCGGGGTCTTATCTATGAGATGGGCACCGCCTCTCAGGTGTCTTAGGAGTTGACTGAGCTCACTGCACCCGGCCAGCGTGGCCAGGGTCCGGCCAGCAGCCGTAACCCTAAACGCTTATTCCTCCTCCTGACTCCTGGGGCCGCTGCTGAGGCTCCAGGAAGACCGCCCTGCAAGTTCGGGCCACTCACCATTGCCCCCGAAGTGGTAGGCGGACGAGACGGTGGACCACGAGGCGGGGTTCCTGGGCTGTGCCGAGGACGAGACGGTGACGCGGTAGCACGCCCTCTGCCCCAGCGCCCCGGCAGCTGGGCTCCAGCGGAGGGTGGCTGAAAGGGTTAGCGAGGGCAGGCCAGCCAGTCAGCGGTGGTTCCCCCTCCGCACCTCGCACCGGCTGTGCCCTCTGCAAGGAACTCCTAGAGCGCTCCGACTCATACTCCACGGCCTTCGCCCCAGTGTCCCCTCCTCCAGCGTCCCTCCCCACGCTCCCCAACCCACCCCCAGCCCCTTCAGCCCAGCCATTACCCCAGGGGGCAGAGTCTCTACGTCCCGCTCCTCCTCCCCAGGCTGGGAGCTTGGAGGGACAGGTTGAGGCTAAAGCTTCCTGTGGCCCCAGCCAGGCCCAGGGCAGGAAGTGGGGGAGCGAAAGGCTGCCTGGGCCGCAGGGCACCCTCTCTTTCCGTCCAGAGGCCTCAGGACTTTGTCACCAGCCTCTTGCCCGCTGCCACCTTCCTTGACGAGGGTGAATGTTTAAGAAACACCCTGGAATGTGAGACTCATTAGCCGCCTGAGCGCCATCTGCCCAGGGCTGAGCCCTGCCACCACCCCAGGCTCCCGGCAGGAGCCTCCAGCCTGCATCGGGGGTGGGGCGCGAGTCTCGGCCTCTCCCCACCGCTGTGTGATTCAAGCAAGTGGCCAGACTCTCTAGGCCTCGGACACTCCCGTGTACAACCCCCGCAGGTCTGAGCGGACCGGGAGCTCCACTGGAGGAGGCAGGCAGGGGGCAGCCACCACCCTGGTACCTGTTCCAGAAGAATCCGGGTCCTGGGGCACAGTCAGGTTGCAGTTGGCAGGGCTCTCGTCCTGGCCCTGGGGCTGCCACTCAATGCAGTATGTGAGGCCCGGGGCCTTGGCCGGCCAACTCATAGTGGTCCCATGGGCTCCGGCACTGATATTCAGAGGTCCCGGTTCTGCAAGGAGAGGGGGCCGGGGGTGGGGCACCTCAGGACAGCCGCCTCAGTCCACCACCCACCAAGGCTCCTGGAACCCCGCCCCCTCTTGCCCAGCTCTACCCAACGGGGCCCAGAGTGTCTGTACCTCTGTCTCCTGACACTGGGAGCTGCCCTGTGGGAGGCTGGGCACAGAGGGGACAGAGGGGATGTTTGAA